>NC_134411.1:89742108-90007387 GCF_038048845.1 Mixophyes fleayi | reverse complement strand
TGTAAGTGTGAGCAGTATGTGGGGGCAAGAAAGTAAAGTGGTAAATTACTACATATAGTAGAATATAGTAGAACATGCATCAATTTTCAGCATAAAGCTACACTGACATTATAGCAGCACATAATAGCACGTGGTAATGGCATATAGTGGCACGGAGCAGCACATAATAGCACGTGGTAATGGCATATAGTGGCACGGAGCAGCACATAATAGCACGTGGTAATGGCATATAGTGGCACGGAGCAGCACATAATAGCACGTGGTAATGGCATATAGTGGCACGGAGCAGCACATGGTAATGGCATATAGGGGCACGCTGCATTACATAACAGCATATAATACATGGTAACAGCATCTCACGGAGCCTCTTCTCATCCTGCCGCCTGTGTCTTTCTGCAGTACTCGTTACCGGCCCCACAAGGGGGGAAACACGCCTCAAACCCGCACTTGGTGTTGGACCAGAATTTCCCCCAGCAGCGTCTCTCCAGGAAAGCGAGAGCCAAAACGGACGTGTTCGACCCAGATTACATCGCGGGAGCGTCGCCCTTTGCAGAAAACGACATCTACAGCCGCGCCGCCAACTTAAACATCCGAGATGGAGCGATAGGAGCCGGGCGCAGGCGGGTGAACCCCAACGCACCCCGGAAGAAGTGTGTGAAGAAGAGATGAGTGTGTTTCAGGAGCCCGTTATTTATAATGTGCGTCTTATCTGTCTGGCCTGCAGGGGGAGTTGATGCCTCTGTGAGGGATTGACAAAATAAAAGGTTTTGGAGCCGCGTCCTAGGTGGATAAATAGGACGCAGTTGGTGAGATTGCTTCAGGTATGACCTAGGAATTAGCGCACTCTCTGTCTGTGTGGTCCTCTGCGTCCAACAGTCTCCCCCTGGTGGCCATGTTGCAAAGTGGGGGGAAATGTCATTGATGTTTTACTTGTAGTATTTGCTGTAATGCTGAACACACATGCAACAGATGTCCTGATATACTGTACTACAGGTAATGTGTGACATTAAAATATGAATATTTTATATAGTATGTGTGGTTTTTGTTTTTTGTTTTTTTTTATTCAAATGCAGTTACATTCACTTGCATAGGGGTTTGTAGATGGCAAGTTTGAGAAATGCCATATCATACGTACTAGAGTAAAGTACTGGTGTAGTGTCTAACAGGAGCGCACACACAGGCTGTATACTAATATACTGTTCATCATACTGCATTTCCGGGCTATTTAATAATAATGTACCTGAAATGATAGATGTGTTTTTTTATAATTAACTAAATCTATCTAATGTGCTGGCTCTTTCATCTTGTTTGTGACAGTTAACCTATTTAGAAGGCAGAGCTCCTATATCCTTAAGCCCAAGTATGAGTTCAGGACTTGCAGTCTCCTAGGTAACAAATGCACAGATTGCTTCACAGCCAGTGATGTTACAGCGACCATAACTCTCCATATTATGCATTGCTATAGGAACTTTACATCCTATATATGTCGGCAGAGTTCAATAACCTTATAAGTCTGTGACCCATATTAAGGTTTGGGACTCAGCGATCTGTTTTGGATTAAATATATCTATCTTTTGAACTACTGGCAACAAGTTAAGGGCATTGATTTGATTTACTTATTCAATGCCATCAAAGCGATTTACGTCATTGCCTTCAATGTACATATTACGCCAGTAGGCATTAATGGCAGGCAGATATATTCCTGGACATGCAAAAGTTATTTAAAAACAAAGCAAACTCCAACACATTGAGGTAGCAATCTAGTAGACGCAGTTCTCACCCAGTGACAGACAGGAAACACTGATGACCTGGTCACTGCTGTTTCCTCCATGGCTGAGATAATGCGACTTGTACAGCCCAGATACTGTAAGTAGAAGAAGGAAGATTGCCTGGTGCAGTTGAATGTGCTAGAACATCTCTAAATACATTTCTATTATCCACAGTATTCAGGGTATCTGTATGTGTGTGTGTGTGTATGTAATATATATATATATATATATATATATATATATATATATATATATATATATATATATATCTATCTGTATCTATCTATATACATATATCTCTGTATCTATCTATATACCGTATATACTCGTGTATAAGCCGAGTTTTTCAGCATACTTTTGTATGCTGAAAAAGAGCACTCTGCTTCTACACGGGTGAACTTACCTGGTGTCCGGTCCCTCGGCTGTCAACTTCTGCATATGCGTTCCAACAACAGGAAGTTCGGCATTTGGAACGCAAACTTGCGTTCCAAATGCCGAACTTCCTGTTGTTGGAACGCATATGCGTTCCACTGCCGGGTAAGTGAAAAATCTCTCCCCCACTTGTTCTGACTGAGTTAGCCGGCCGGTGACTCTGACCTTGGCCATGTTTATCATTTTCTAACCTGTGCTATCTGCCCTTGACCTTTGCAAAGCTCTGTCCTTGGACTGCTGTCTGACCACCGTGGTGTTAATCTACAGCTGCCTTGCAAGTCACAATCTGTGTGTTCTCTGTGGAAATCCATCATTCACTTTCAGAGGTCCCTGGTGAAAACTGGAGTTCTCATCAAACTCTGTGCCCCAAGTTAGCCAGGGCAAATCTCTAGCATCATAGAAGTGGACCTGTACGGCGCCACGGACACCTTGTGGCGCCCTATAAATAAAAATGAATAATAATAAAATGTCCTCGTGTTCTAATACTTCTCTTTCCCCCCCCCCCCCCCCCCCCCAGTGTCAGTACATGTCCTCGTGTTCTAATACTTCTCTTCCTTTGTAGAATGTTTCCCTCCTGCACCTTGTTATAACCCTTCATATATTTGAAAGTTTCTATCATATCCCCCTGTTTCCTTCTCTGCTACATATTAAGACTTTAATCTCTTTAATGTATATACAAAGCGAATTATATATTTGGGAATGATTGTGAGGGAGCGTCAAACTAAGTTTACCTGAGCACTGGGTAGTAATTAAGGGGTAGAAGTTTGGGCGTTAATGTGAAGATTACACCTGTACAATAGAAACATTCATTGAGTCAATTAATAATATTTATTGTAATGGTGAAAACTTTTATTTCTAATGAAGCTAATTATTCAGTTACAGTTGTACAATTGTCTGTCGAGTTGTAGACAGTGTGATACAGTACTGAAAAGGGAGAGTGATGACAGGAATGTTAATGAATAGCAACCACAGACGCAGTCTCTGTACGCGGCTGGCCTGGGGAATTCCTTCCTGGTCGGTAGTTAAACAACAAGTTCTTTAATGTAACAGTCAGGGTGAGTCAGCAGATTCTTAGAACGACAGGGAAAGCGTCTTAAGTCATTCACGATGGGCAGAACGGCCACAGCACAAGTATAGATTTTGTACCCGCTCTACGCCTCAGTTATTAATTACATTTTTACCTACATATAGTGGAAGCCGTTTATGAAGTATAAAATTAGCCCCTCCGCCTTCCAATGTATAGTTTATTCAGTATTCACCTACAGATCTGTCTGTCATCTTCTGAGCAGCTATAACTATACAGGAATAGTGACCATCGAACTTACTTTCAGTAGATGATATTCCTGCAGAATTTGTGATTTCATCAGACTGTAGAGGGTTTCCCAGCATTCAGCACAGAATGTATGAAAGTAATCTGCACATGAACATGTTAGACCAGTGGTTCCCAAACTTTTGCAGTTCGTGGCACCCTTAGAGTCTCCAAATTTTTTCAAGGCACCCCTCCAAAATAATTACTGAACAGTCCTGTTTTAGAGGTAGTTGGGTCAAAAAGTTGTAATAAGTATTTAGGTCACGACAGAAATACTTATTTAGTTGTATGCAAAAATGCCCCTCTGCATCCAGGCACACTGCCCCCTCTGCATCCAGGCACACTGCCCCCTCTGCATCCAGGCACACTGCCCCCTCTGCAACCAGGCACACTGCCCCCTCTGCATCCAGGCACACTGCCCTCTCTCACGTTGCCCCCTCTGTCACGCTGGCCCCCTCCTCTGCACTCTGTCATGCTGGCCTCTCCTCTGCCATCTCTCACGCTGTCCCCCTCCTCTGCCCTCCTCCTCTGCCATCTGTCCTCCTCCTCTGCCATATGTCCCCCTCCTCTGTCCCCCTCCTCTGCTCTCTGTCCCCCTCCTCTGCTCTCTGTCCCCCTCCTCTGCTCTCTGTCCCCCTCCTCTGCTCTCTGTCCCCCTCCTCTGCCCTCTGTCCCCCTCCTCTGCCCTCTGTCCCCCTCCTCTGCCATCTGTCCTCCTCCTCTGCTCTCTGTCCCCCTCCTCTGCTCTCTGTCCCCCTCCTCTGCCCTCTGTCCCCCTCCTCTGTCCTCCTCTTCTGCCCTCTGTCCCCCTCTGCCCCCCTCCCCCTCTGCCTTCTGTTCCCCTCCTCCTCTGTCCTCCTGGTCTGCCCTCTGTTCCCCTCCTCCTCTGCCCTTTGTCCTCCTCCTTTGCCATCTGTCCTTCTCCTCCTCTGCCCTCGGTCTGCCCTCTGTCCTCCTCCTCTGCCCTTTGTCCTCCTCCTTTGCCATCTTTGCTCCTCCTCCTCTGCCCTCGGTCTGCCCTCTGTCCCCCTCCCTCTGCTCCGCGCCAGGCAAAAAAAAAAGAAAGAAAACAGAAACTTACCAATCCGCGCGGTGCCGGGACCCAGCAGCCTCCTCTCCCGCAGCTGTCACTGAATGACGTCAGTGACAGCTGCTGCGGGAGAGAGGAGGCTGCTAGGTCCCGGCACCGCGCGGATTGGTAAGTTTCTGTTTTCTTTCTTTCTTTTTTTTTTGCCTGGCCCACGGCACCCCAGTGACAGCGCCGCGGATCTAAATGTCTTACAAATCTCAGTCCACATCTAGAGATAATCTAAATAACAGTGAAAGATTAACATTCTGAGGAAGACAGACTAACGTATAGTCCAGTGATGGCTAGCCTGTGACACTCCAGGTGTTGTGAAACTACAAGTCCCAGCATGCTTTGCCAGTAGATAACTAGCTGATAGCTGGCAAAGCATGCTGGGGCTTGTAGTTTCACAACACCTGGAGTGTCCCAGGTTAGCCATCACTGGTATAGAATCTCTAGACATTCTGATGATAATACTCGTAATGGTTTAAGTAAACTTCATTCTAAAGTATTTAATACTAAACGGGATTCCTAGAAAGATGTTTGAATCAAGGAGCCATTACTCAAACACAATTTGATTTTATATATAATAAACGAGCAAAGAATTTCAGCTTTCATCAGCTCCAAAAATCCCATTATTTCCAGTATACAACCCGTTATTTCTCTTATACAATCCTGCACATCACATTTATCGAGATGTCTTATCTCAACCTATTGTATATACCCTTCCTCCCTTTATTAAGGAATGCACTGCCATTGTTATTTTGAACATACATATTAGTCTTTCATGACACAAAGTCCTTGTATTCAGTTGCCGATCATTTACATTGCATCAAGATATTTTTTAAGACATGCTAATCTTCCAGGTAACCATACAATTTGTTCAGGAACGTATGTAGGTAATTTTTTTTTACCTACAATGCTTTGGTGCTGCTATGGGAACATTAGTGGCTCCGAGCCTTTGTCAATGGGGTTCTGGGAAAATGTTTTCATCTGGTTCGATAATCCTTTTTCTAACTATGTACATGAAAGCGATACATCAATGCCCTGAGTTTTATCTGGAATAGGAGCCAGACTAATTTGGAAAATTGTATTATGTATTAAAAGTAAGTGAGTCAAAAATATGTGGTGTGGCTTTTAGCTTGAAACCTGATCCATCAAATACTTATTTGAACTCTAAGGGAAGAATTCAATTAACCATGAAATCCTGCCAAAGCCTCACGCGTTTCGCGCCTGCGTATACTTTGTCTACTTGTAGAAGTCTACTGAAGTGGCATTCCCGAGCAGAGTCCCTGGTGCTCCCATTCCGCGTGCTGTGACTAATCAGTCAGCATTCACATCCACAATTATAGTTATTACGGCAGAGGAATCCCCGCTCAATTTTGCTAAAGTAAGCAGAGATTTCAGATGGCACCTTGTTTTGAATTGAATACAAAATCTTGGTTAAAATCAATATCAAAAAGTCATATTTTTATCAATAAAAAAGAGCTTTACCCTAAATTATTTTTTTTTTTTAAAGGAAGCATCCTTTATAAATAAAAGATTTTTAAAGAAATTATATGATACTGCCCTTTTGTACAGCATAACAGAGAATATTCCATGTTATGCATAAACTCGTCTTCCCTGGTCATATCCTAAACTTTGTATCTAGATATAAAAACCTTTTTTTTTGTAAAATTAATTTTGATCAGTAACAACTGGCGTATTCTACAGACAGATCCTGTGTTGGACCCTCTCCGTATGAAGATACTCAGATTTTCTTTTTCTTTTTTTTTTTTATATATATTTTATTAAACTTTTTTGCAATTATTGAGTGGAGGAAAGAGGAAAATGTTTTCAATACATCAGCACATTACATAACAATACAGTTTTGTTTTAGCAAATTTGCCATCTATTCCAAATGTATCTACCCTACTAAGTTAAGCAAAATGCAAATCCCGAATCGTTATCAAACATCTTACGAAAATAAAAAAAAACTTTGAACAGTTTGTGTGGTGGGATGGTGAAGGGTAAGAGGGAAAGGTGGGGTCTGGATCACTTGTTCAGGGGTCCTCCTTACTAGATATCGTCCACGGACATATTATTAACCCAATTTTCTGTGCCAGCACATTTTGCTGCATTAAAAATATGTCCAATCAGAGCTGTTGTGTGTTTGTGAGTGTCTGAAAGGGAACGGGGCAGAAGAGCGTACGGGGGGCCTCGAGGAGGTGTTAGATCAGTGATATTATGTATTAAATCATGAATACTGAAGAAACGTGCAATCTTGGAGTAGCTCTGTTGAATCGGGTAACAGCAGGTAAGAGGCAGTGGTTATAGGCCCGGCCTCCAGGACATTTAACGCTAAGTAAGAATAAGAGACAGACCTTTATTTGACATTCAGGTAGGGGGAGGGCTGTGTACAACAGATCTGGGTCTTATGTTTGTACCTACTGTGAAACGGGCACCCTGCTAGTAATGCACACACAGATAACTTCTTGCTGAAAATAGTGCTTTATTGTGCCATCACAATAAGTACAGCATACACTTTCCGTCAGGACGATACTAGGCAACTTAACACTGGCTAACCAAAGTTTCCCTCTCTGGTCACCGGACAGTTTTTCTGCAGCTTTTCTGCAACACTTTTCTGCAGCAGCCTGTCCTCCCTCTCTCTCCACTCATAGCCCCTTACTTTTGTAAAAGGACGCTTATGAGCCCTTTTTAACGGTTGCTGTACTGCGATAGTGGGATAGGTTGTCTGGCATTATGGACATACGCACCAGGTAATGCTGATTTCGACTGTCTAAGCTTCCGTGAAAGTTTTGCCATGAACCTCAGCTTAGCATCCCGGTTTGGCCGTTCCCGAAGATAAAGGTTCAGATGTTGTGGTGTTTTTGGCAGATCCTTTAAGACCAGGCATTTGACCAGTGTATCAGTTGTTGGCATGTTCGGCCGGATTTCCTCACCGAGGACCTCTTTAAACAGTGGGAAGTCTCGCTCCTGACCAAGGGGATATGATAGCATAGGCGCTACGGGAGCAACTACCTCCAGGGTTTGGCCCTTGAGTTTTATGGTCAAAGAAGTTCCTTTTAATCCCCTGAGTACCCCATGTGTGCAGCGCACATGGACATCCGCGAGACCTTGGCTTCAGCCAGGATAGAGCTGGAAACCGGTGTAAGGACACTCCAAGAGTTAATTACTGCCCTGGCAACCTTATTGTTCACCTGCACAATTACTTTACTTAAAGTGGGTCCAATGGATACGGAACTACAGGAACAGCAACTTCGGAAGGCAGGCCAAGGGCAAGTGAACAGTCCATGGGTTTTTAGGGTCTTGTGCACCTGGCTTTAAAGTGACCAAGCTCTCCGCACTTGAAGCACCTCCGGTCAGACACCTTTACAGTTGGACCTGGATTAGCAGCAGTGTTCCCTTTTAGGCCCTTGACTTTGGGTTTATCGCTCTCATCCTTGGTGTTCACCAAGCCCCTCTGAGAAGATATCAAGGCCACCATTTGGTCACGTTCCTCGGCGTATCTAGAAGAAAGAGCCTTTTCCTCATGGAGTAATTGTTCAAGCTTTTTACGCTCTACAGCCAGATAAAGCCTTTGTACTCCACAAGTTCCTTTGCAAACTCTCTTGATGTGTCGACCTCTTCTTGAACCATGACAAGCTTTTGTTGTAAAACAGCAATTTCTTGGTCTTTCTCTGCTGCTATCTCTTTAAGAGCTCCCGCTACTTTTCCTCTTTCTTCATATAATGTCTGCAACACATTCAACTCCTCTTTCAAAGATTCAAAACCCACAATTTCCTGCTCTCTCTGCTGCAATCTCTGTGCAGTTTCTTTAATAGCTGATTCCTCTCCTAGAGGCCTGTGGCCAACCACTCCCTTTGTTACACTACCTGTATATGATTTCACTATCCTGCCACTACTTCATTCAATGACAGAGCGTGGCTTGTGATAGAAGTATGGGCAGGTGGCAGCATTACTCCTCACCACTTAGTACAACTATAATCAGACAGTGTCACCGCAATAGCCTATCGGCAGGCATGAAAAGTAGAACAGCGATAAAGATGTGACAAGGATTCACGCCCAACAGTTTATGATTTCCTTAAACATGCACAGGTGACTTAGTCTACTCATTTATACTACCTGTTTCCACCGGAAAAAAAAACTTAAAACATGAGCGGTTGGTGGTGCGCGAGGACTGTCATTATATATATATATATATATATATATATATATATATATATAATACATATATACTGTATGTACACAAACCTTTCCCTGCAATGTCGCTGCTGCTTGCTGTATGTTTAAAAAGATTAATAAACAAGTAAAACCCCTGTACAGAGTAATTACATAATTATACATTATAAATAACAATCGCACACATTATTTGATTGTAATAAATGAATCAAGTGGATAATATTGTAAAATAAATACCCCTTTAACGTGAATGCTTTTATCTCACCTAGTCCACAGCTACAAGACCAGTCTAGTTAATCTAGTCTGTTGTAGGACTAAAGGCGGTTAGAGGGAACGTTCTCTTGTCAAATGTTTAACCTGACAACCTGTTATAATTTACCTGTGTCATGATGAGGGATTTCTTGTGTAACTGGGATGGTCATATGCTCGCACTATAAAAGGCAGCTCTTTCCTTCAGTTCCAAAGTTCTAGGCTGCAAGTGAACAAGACTCGGACTATTTCCCCAGGGAGCTCGCTCAAGGAAATCATGACTGGTGAGTATTCCAAATGTTTTACAAGATTCTTGCAAATCTCTATGATAATCACTATGAACTATCGTAGAATATTTCCAGTGGGTCAATAAGGTAAGTGGCCATAATTTTGCTTTGCAAACTGATTGTGAACAACTGTCATTTTATTTCAATATTCTTTTTGAAGACAATGGTGAATTAGTTGTAGGGAAATACATTATTCATAAATATCCATATAATTCATATCAGCGCTAATCACTATTTTAGTGACATTTTATTTTATTGTCTTTTTTACTCTCTCTCATTTCTCATCTTACATCTTCTTTTCACTTCAAGGCAAAATTATGAGATTTGTATTTGTCTATAGTCATAGCAACCCATGTGGCTACTAGAGGTCCAGCAGCAAAGTAGACATGTCTCCTCATTTATTGCTGTATATTGAAGTGGCCACAGAATGGATACGGGATCTGCCTGTACTCAGGGACTCCTGTCTGATTGGTCAAAACTTTACTGCAATGTCGGGATATATTTTGGGCTAGAGAGAGTCTCAGAAATAGCATGTAAAGTAAGATTGCATTAGTTTGCAATAGAACCCAGCTATTGGCACCCCTGGAAAAAGTTGCAACTTATGTCTCACAGTTTGCCAACTGATATGTTAAGCCTTAAAGAAACCTTGATCTCATTGGCCATTATAATGCCTTTTTTATTCTCATTAAAACTACAATCTTGTATCAATGCTATGAAGCATCATTATACAATTCTAAAAATAAAATAGATTGATTTAATATCTGTTTATAACATTGGGATTAAAAACCTGTGGAATTCATGCAATAATATGGAAATATGGCCAAGGTGGACCTCAACAAAATGGCTGCCTGTTCTAGTCTTATACAAAACATAAATATTGTTATTAATATAAAACACATTTCTATAAAATATAAAGAATTCTACAAATGACATATATTACAACGCCATTCTTTATTAGGTCTATCAATAGGGAAGAAACCAGCAATTTTGCCTCACAACTTTCCTCATTTGAAATTTTAGACATTTTATACTATAATTCATATCCAACCAGCTCACGCACAATCTGCTCATATTTGCCCCAAATAGTGAGGCTGCACTCATTTTGCCATGATAGACAGGACTGTTGGGGGGTAAATCATGACAGGTGGAATACTTTGATGTTTGCTGAATTTAAGCTATCCCAGAGAAAAAAACAGCAATCTCATTTCTGAAAGGAGGCGGCCATTTTATAAATGAGATTGTCCTCAGTCTCATACTATTAAAATATATTTTGTTTGTGTGTAATGGTTTGTTGATATATATTATTTTCCCTTTCTGTCAGGCAAAACAGCGCTGATTGTTTTCGCTCACCAGGAGCGCACGTCCTTTAATTACGCCATGAAGGAGGCGGCCGTGGCGGCTCTGAAGAGGACTGGGTGGAAGGTCATTGTGTCGGATCTCTACGAAATGAAATTTAAATCTGTCTTGTCACGTGATGATATCAAAGGTAATAAACTAATGTCACACAACAATATTGGTCAGGGGGTAGTTGTCTTGTGTGAAAATGTGTAACAGATGGTAATAGGGTAATGTAGTGAGGTTAAGAGGGAGGTTGAGGAATATTATAAGCTTGTCTGAAGAGGTAGGTTTTCAAAGAACGCTTGAAAGTTTGTAGACCAGAGGAAAGTCTTACTGTGTGAGGGAGAGAATTCCATAGAGTGGGTGCAGCCCGAAAAAGTCCTGTAACCGGGAATGGGAGGATGTAATGAGAGTGGATGAGAGATGCAGATCTTGTGCAGAACGGAGTTGCCGAGTTGAGAGATATTTTGAGACAAGAGAGGAGATGTATGTTGGTGCAGCTTCGTTGATGGCCTTGTAGGTTAGTAAAAGTATTTTATATTGGATTCGGTACAAAACAGGCAGCCAGTGTAGAGACATACAGAGTGATTCAGCAGAGGAATAACGATTTGCAAGGAAAATCAATCTTGCCGCTGCGTGCAAAATAGATTGTAGGGGTTTGAGTCTGTTTTTGGGAAGGCCAGTAAGGAGGGAATTGCAATAGTCAATGCGGGAGATGATAAGTGCATGAATTAAGGTTTTTGCAGTGTCTTGTGTGAGATATGTGCGATTTCTGGAAATGTTCTTTAGATGTATATAACATGATTTAGATATAGAGTCAATGTGGGGAACAAAGGAAAGTTCTGAGTCAAGGATTACATCTAGGCAGTGAGCTTGTAGGGTGGGATTTATGGTCATGTTATCAACAGAGATAGAAATGTCAGGTATGTTCTTGTTGGTGGGTGGGAATATTATTAACTCTGTTTTAGAAAGATTAAGTTTAATTTGGCGAGATGACATCCAGGATGATATGGCAGAAAGACGGGACAACACAGATGTCGACAGATCAGGAGAAAATAGATAGATTTGGTTATCATCTGCATAGAGATGATACTGAAATCCAAAGAAATGGAGAGGCAGAGCATAATCTAAACTATAACCCAATGCAGCCATTTTGCAGGCTGAATTAATATTCATGAAAATGCAGATTATCCGTTCAGTAGGAAGTGGTAACACCACTAAGATATAAAGCACACAGAGGGGTAGATATACTAAAACGTCTAAAAAGGAAAAGTGGAGGAGTTGCCCATAGCAACCAATCAGATTCTAGATATCATGTTCTAGAATTCTCGAGATAAATGATAGCTAGAATCTGATTGGTTGCTATGGGCAACACCTCCACTTTTTCTTTTTAAGTTTTAGTACGTCTACCGCCTGGTGTCTATTGCACTGATAGACACTTGTTTTAATGGAGGCGCAAAATTTAGCAAATTTACTGTTAGTAACATAAATATTTGTATGATAAATACACAATGCCATACAATGTAAAGATGATTGTGGAATTATTTTGGCCAATTTAAAAGAGTTCAGTTATAAAAAAAAGTTATTATTAACCTTTATGTATATGACACCTACATATTATACAGAGTTTTACAGCAACTGTTTAATCATTCACGAGTCCCTGCCTCAGTGGAGCTTACATTATATATTCCCTACCACACACACACACACACGCACACGCACACACGCACCATCAGGAGTCAATTAAGCTACCAGTATGTTTCTACAGTTTAGGAGGGAACCACCCACCTGATATTGAATTGATACACTGAATATTACCTCACATATCTGCCAATATTTCTGAACTTCATTGGAGTTTCAAGGCCTGATTCATGAAGGTACGTAAAACGGACGTAATGTGCGTTTTTCTTTTTTTTTTTAAACGCTCGTAAATCAGGCATATAAACTACAAGCGGATCTGAAATATTGTCCCTTCTTGAATACGGGTCTAGGTACGCTCTGTATATACGGCACTTACTGAATCGCACACTGCTGCGTGCACTTGAACTTGGAACTTACTGTACCATCAGGGCCACCTTAACAACATTACATTTTTTAACATATATATATATATATATATATATATATATTTCACTTTTTTTTTACATGTGCTCACACAGCTTCCCTTCAGCTAGAGAATCAAATCCCCCTTAACTTACCTTTCAATCTCCTTGTTCTCCGAGTCCGATCCCCTTCTCTTTGTTTTTCTGAGTCATCACTGTCGCTGTTCTCCTCTCCTCCGTTCTGCGCTCCTCCGTGATGTATCGGGCGTGATGACATCATCACGCCCGACATTCACTGCGAGCACAGCACAGAAAAGGGGACCAGGGATGGAGCCGGATCGCCACCTGACCGGCCGCAAAAGGTAAGTTTTTTTTGTTGTGTTTTTTACAGGATTTTTTATTTTCAACCTGCCTTGGGCCCCCTTGCCCGCTGGGCCCCCTGCCCATCATGCCCAGTCGGAAAGACGGCCCTATGTACAATGACTACGTGCCTACGCCCAGTCCTCTCCCCGATCCGCTCATGAAATTGTGGGCTGTTGACAGCGTCCTTTGCGTACAAACATGAAATGGATGTACTTGCGTTCACTGACATATAGTCCGTTTCTGAACATGCGCAGAACAATTATACACAAATTACGGCACTATCAGGATTTACGTTCCTTAGTGGATCAGGCCCTCGGTGTTCAAAATAAGCAGCGTTCTCATGATTTGGGTGTGTCCTTCTCAGATGAGGGTGTGGTTTGGGCAGTGTGTGACCTGGATAGGTCATGGACATGGTCCATTCTTTTCCTGATTTTGTGTGCTGTACTGTCGGAATATACGGGTTCATCACACAGAATAGCATACAGGTGACGGCTCCTGTTTAATTACTTAGCCTGTCTTGGCCTGTGTGCCTCCCAAGGTTACAAGGTGAGCCCAGCCATGATTATACCAACCTATTATTTCTTTACATTTCTACACAGGTAAACCCAAGGACCCGAAACACTTCAAATATGGCGCAGAGACCGCGGAGGCGTGGAAGGAAGGGCGTTTAGCCAAAGATATTGTTGAAGAGCAGAAGAAAGTCCAAATGGCCGACCTTGTTATCTTTCAGGTACATATGTTACATGTGGAATTGCTCTCCACCTTCTCCACAGGTAAAACACATACCTAGCAGTGCAGGGTACATAGACAGGCTACAGAAATAGGATTCATGCTATTCCCTAGGCACAAAACACAATAATCTTTATTTGCAGTGCAATTATGACTGTTAACATCATAGGCAAACCGAGGGGGGGTTCCCTAGTGCCTGGAAAACCGCCATCCAAGCCTGGGGCACTGTATAATTGAGGTGGCTGGACTCTGCCCCGCTTCACATGGCTCTGCTCGAAAAGGGAGAGCTGCGTGCACCTAACAGTAGTGCACGCAGCATTGCCCATGTATATTATAGGGATAGGAAGAGTTGGACAGCAGCCAAGCACTGTCTAATATTATAGCCACTCCCCCATGCATGCTGGTCACGCCCACTGGTGGCGTAGTGTGAAAACCCCCCCTCTACAAATCCTGCGTTTGCCCCTGAACATTTACGATTGAAAAATCGTGAATAATTAGGGCAGGGAACATTAACACCACACCCAGATCTGGTCAAACCACACCCACTTCAGACAAGATCTGTTGGTTTTCACTAAGCCACACCCCTTTAGGCAAAAAAAAATCAAAAAAATCAGGATCTTTGGAAGGTATGAATCTAATGTAACAGAAATGTGATTGTAAATGATTGGTCATTTTAATTGCCCAGAAAACAATTGTATAAACCACATACTCAATTCACACAAACCCAGACCTAATGCGTACATTTATTCCCACTTTCTGCTGAAGTTCTTTAAGCCCCGCCCCTTTCAAAGTCCGCCAATTGGGACTATCTCGCTGAGATTGGGCCGCTGGGGAGTTAAGCATTACCCCATATATAGCTGTCAGCTGTCCTCTGCAGCTGTCACCTACACTCAGTAATGGCTACAAGTTACCTGTTGTATAATATTTACCATACGGCCAGCGTTTGGCTGCCCTACTGGGTGCACTGTGGTGTTTGGATTTTAATGTTGTCATTGTGTCATCACAGTTTCCCTTATACTGGTTCGGGATGCCGTCCATAATGAAAGGATGGGCTGAGCGAGTCTTCACCATGAAGTTTGCATACAGTTATGAGACAATGTATTCCGAAGGACCATTCAAGGTAAGGTGACAATATCTAAGTGCTTGTTCAATATGCATGAAAATGGAGCCACTTAATTCACTAGGAACCAATGACATCACTGAGGCACCTCACCTCATACTTTCTAGTCAATTCACATAGAAGATGTATTTAATTTTCTTTAAATATCAAGTTAATTACCTTTGTAGCGTGCAACTTAGCGATCCTCCTAAAAATCATTAATTAATCAACCCTGTCAGTCTGCTACACAGACACAGACTCACGGCTCTCAGCATGCCATGTGATGTCAGAGGGGGGAGAAGGAGCATGTCACAGTGCAGACAGAGCTCAGAGGGGCGTTCCAAAGCCTCACTGCACACTACATAATTTGCCATGTAACTATGGTTGCCATGGTAATCCAGGAACATTGATCACTAAGAGCAGCCAGAAATAAAATAAAAGGGGAAATGGTAATTATCAACATTCTTCTTATAGCCTGCTGCAGTTGTTTATGTAAAAATAAATAACCACACCTGATTTTTTTCATGCGATTGCTGATTTAAACTTGTTTTTATACATTATGTTTGTTTATTTTTTTAAAAAGCAACAAAAAAAAAGGTTACTGAAGGTTATTACTTGTTGTACACAACAAGTATTTGTAAATTTTTCGCAATAATTTTGACCATCGGGGGGCACTGTTCCATGGCAATCTGATGTCTAATTTATCTCTGCTGAACAATCTCTTTGTTGGCTCCTAAAAAAATACTCATCATGCGTTTAGCAAATGCTTTTACAATAATTCTAAATATATTGATATATATGTTGTTGTTTTTTGTCACAGAATAAGAAAGCCATGCTGTCCTTCACTACTGGTGGCCCCGGGTCAATGTCCTCATCTAAAGGGCCCAATGGAGACATGAATGTAATCTTATGGCCAATGCAGGTAATGTATCAGTCATGTTCATTTTTACTTGTGTTCAGGGGGATTAACTTCCAGTTTGCTCCTGCCTGGTTGTACCTCAGGTACTCAATTCAACCCTACACCATGTTGCATCAAAAACTTTCAAGTGTCATACAGAAGGACATACAAGGCAGCACTAGGCAATGATTTGATGATGTTACGAGTTTAGGATAATTATAGATTTTTTTTTTGTAGTTTAAGAATGTAAACATGTTGGTGAACTTTAAATGTGAAACCGGACTTTCCCGTAGAGTCTCCTGAAGACTCCCAAAAACTGGTATAAAAAAAAATGAGAGTGCCGTAGTTCTGTTCCTTCTTAGCGGTGGAAAAACTGGACTTATAAGGACAAAAATAAATAAATAAAATCAAGTGTGTGGGGTTGCACTGAACAGCAGATTCCATATTTAAATAACATTTTAATGCTTTCATTTCCAGAGTACACAGCTTAAAAAATGACAGTGGTGTATCTTTGGGCCATCAGGCCCAGATGTAGCATTTTAACTGGGGCCCACTTCGGCCCCCAAGCCTCTGCCCTCCTTTTCCTACTTGTCACAAGCTCCAGTCTACCCCTGTCTACTTGTCACAAGCTCCAGGCTACCCCTGTCTACTTGTCACAAGCTCCAGGCTACCCCTGTCTACTTGTCACAAGCTCCAGCCTACCCTCTGCTGCATGGTACAGCCTTAGGCCTCATCGTAGTCAGACCTTTACTAGAATTCCACAGTATATGATTTTGTCAGGTCACCAAACAGACTGACTGATATGTCTGTATTTGCAGAATGGCCTTTTGAATTTCTGCGGGTTCCAAGTCCTGGAGCCACAAATCTCGTATGCCGTGGCGCACATCCCACAGGAAGCTCGTACCGAGATACTCAAGAGCTTTGAGAAGCGGCTGGAGACTGTCTGGGATGAGAAAACCATCAAGTTCCTTCCTATTCAGGACTTTGAAGGCATGTCCAGCGGATTTCTGCTGAAGAAAGAAGTGGAGGAGGCCAGCTCTGAGAATAAGTATGGCCCAACTGTGGGGCAGCATTTGGGCAAGCCCCTGCCACCCGATAGCCAGGTGAAGGCTGAAATCACCAAATTGTGATAGACTGTTTATAGAGGATGGCGCGCCACTAAAGCCACGGCACAGCTGTCATCCGAAAATAAAGGGACCATGCGGCTAGCAACATGTGGAAGTCCAGCTCGAATGGGGTCTGTAAACTACTATATAACTGTATATTAGGCCTATTCATCATTTTATACAGAGAGGTACCAGGCACGATTTGCTGTACACTTCCATTATCTTTACAATACCATTACCTCAGTGTGACTGTCTTTGTGTCTCTGTTGGAGATGACATTAAAATATTTATTTCAATGCCTTCGGTCATTCTGTCTTCCTGGGGTTTATTATGGTTAGAACTGATGTTTTTAGCCAGGTTTAAGATCAGCAAACAGAGTGTGGTGGAAAAAATATCAGGCGTCAATTTGTAGGCAATCAGAATGATAATTGTTGTTGCATAAAAAGCGTAATATAAAAATATAACAAATATAACAAATATATTTATCATAAAGCCATCAGCACAGTCATTATATCTTCAAGATGGTTTCCGTTAGTTGCCATAAACAGTAATTTATATGCAATAAAAAAGATTCATTGTTATAAGAAACATTTATAACCAAAAACATTGTTTTGAACATATAATCAATACATTTGTCTGTCTGGTAATTTTCCTAAGATTATAATGCATTGAAGTATAATAACTGCTTCTAGACAGCCCTTCTGCCAACCCCCCCCCCCTGCTTCCCGACAGCCCTTCTGCCAACCCTTCCCCCCTCCTTCCATCCAGACAGCCCTTCTGCGAAACCCCCCCCCCTCCCTGCTTCCAGACAACCCTTCTGCCAACCCCCCCCTCCTTGCTTCCAGACAGCCCTTCTGCCAACCCCCCCCTCCCTGCTTCCAGACAGCCCTTCTGCCAACCCTTCCCCCCTCCTTGCTTCCAGACAGCCCTTCTGCCAACCCTTCCCCCCTCCTTGCTTCCAGACAGCCCTTCTGCCAACCCCCCCCTCCCTGCTTCCAGACAGCCCTTCTGCCAACCCCCCCTCCTTGCTTCCAGACAGCCCTTCTGCCAACCCCCCCCTCCCTGCTTCCAGACAGCCCTTCTGCCAACCCTTCCCCCCTCCTTGCTTCCAGACAGCGCTTCTGCCAACCCTTCCCCCCTCCTTGCTTCCAGACAGCCCTTCTGCCAACCCCCCCCTCCCTGCTTCCAGACAGCCCTTCTGCCAACCCCCCCTCCTTGCTTCCAGACAGCCCTTCTGCCAACTCCCCCTCCTTGCTTCCAGACAGCCCTTCTGCCAACCCCTCCCCCCTCCTTGCTTCCCGAGAGCCCTTCTGCCAACCCCCCCTCCCTGCTTCCAGACAGGCCTTCTGCCAACCCCTCCCCCCTCCTTCCATCCAGACAGCCCTTCTGCCAACCCCTCCCCCCTCCTTCCATCCAGACAGTCCTTCTGCCAACCCCTCCCCCCTCCTTGCTTCCCGACAGCCCTTCTGCCAACCCCTCCCTCCCTGCTTCCTGACAGCCCTTCTGCCAACCCCTCCCTCCTTCCATCCAGACAGCCCTTCTGCCAACCCCCCCCCCCCTCCCTGCTTCCAGACAGCCCTTCTGCCAACCCCTCCCCCCTCCTTCCATCCAGACAGCCCTTCTGCCAACCCCTCCCCCCTTCTTGCTTCCCGACAGCCCTTCTGGCAACCCCCCCCCCTCCCTGCTTCCCGACAGCCCTTCTGCCAACCCCCCCCTGCTTCCCGACAGCCCTTCTGCCAACCCCTCCCTCCCTGCTTCCCGACAGCCCTTCTGCCAACCCCTCCCTCCCTGCTTCCCGACAGCCCTTCTGCCAACCCCTCCCCCCTCCTTGCATCCAGACAGCCCTTCTGCCAACCCCTCCCTCCTTCCATCCAGACAGCCCTTCTGCCAACCCTCCCCCTCCTTGCTTCCAGATACAGCGCTTCTGCCAACCCCCCCCCTCTTTGCTTACAGACAGCCCTTCTGCCAACCCCCCCCTCCCTCCTTCCGACAGCCCTTCTGCCAACCCCTCCCTCCTTCCATCCAGACAGCCCTTCTGCCAACCCCCCCCCTCCCTGCTTCCCGACAGCCCTTCTGCCAACCCTCCCCCTCCCTGCTTCCTGACAGCCCTTCTGCCAACACCTCCCCCTCCCTCCTTCCGACAGCCCTTCTGCCAACCCCTCCCTCCTTCCATCCAGACAGCCCTTCTGCCAACCCCTACCTCCTTCCATACAGACAGCCCTTCTGCCAACCCCCCCCTCCCTGCTTCCCGACAGCCCTTCTGCCAACACCTCCCCCTCCTTGCATCCTATGTATATATATATATATATGTATATAAGTATATATATGTATATATATGTATATGTATGTATATATATATATATGTATATATATGTATATATATGTATATATATGTATATATATGTATGTATATGTATGTATATATATGTATGTATATATATGTATGTATATGTATGTATGTATGTATGTATGTATGTATATATATGTATGTATATATATATGTATATGTATGTATATATATGTATGTATATATATATATGTATGTATATATGTATGTATGTGTGTATATGTATGTGTGTATATGTATGTGTGTATATGTATGTGTGTGTATATGCATGTGTGTATATATGTATATATGTATGTGTGTATATATGTATGTGTGTATATATGTATATATGTATATATGTATATAATCTATAGGATCGCACCCAAACACATACACTAGTTTTTCTCTTTATTGTAAATATGTCTAAGTTGGGGCCCTGCAGGAAGTTTGATTAATTTAACATTTACAAATATTTATTGATATGCATTAAAATAATGTATTTCTCCTGCTTCTAGGAAAGTAGCAAAATAAAGATAAAACTGAGTGATATTAAATGTAGTGATTAAGTTAAAGTGTACAAATATTTTCAACCTATCACTCTCCTCTGGTGTAGTACCCTCCTCATTTAAACACGCTCTCATCTCTCCTATCCTCAAGAAACCCAATCTCGACCCCACATCTCTTGCCAATTATCGCCCTATCTCTCTTCTCCCCTATGCCTCAAAATTACTTGAGCGGATTGTCTGCAGCCGCCTAACCAGGCACCCTCTCCAATCTGGCTACCGCCCCCTCCACTCTACCGAAACTGCCCTGGCCAAGGTTACCAATGATATCATATCTGCCAAATCCAATGGTCACTTCTCCCTACTCATCCTCCTTGACCTCTCCGCGGCCTTTGACACTGTGGACCACCCCCTCCTGCTGCAAACTCTTCTCTCTCTCGGCCTCTCCGGTTCTGTCCACGCCTGGTTCACCTCATACCTTGCTAACCGCTCCTTCTCTGTATCCACGTCTGGTTCTTCCTCCTCCCCCTACCCTTTCGCTGTAGGAGTCCCACAGGGCTCCGTTCTCGGCCCTCTACTCTTTTCGCTTTATACTTCCTCCATGGGTGCTCTCATCTCCTCCTTTGGCCTTCAGTATTACCTTTATGCTGACGACATTCAACTCTACATCTCTTCACCTGATCTTTCCTACACCCTCCTCGCTCAGGTATCTGACTGCCTCTCCGCCATCTCCTCCTGGATGTCGGAGCACTTTCTCAAAATCAACATTTTCAAAAATGAACTCATTGTCTTTCCTCCTCCCAGCCTCCCATCCCACCATGACCTCTCCATTGTCGTTAAAAATGAACTCATTGTCTTTCCTCCTCCCAGCCTCCCATCCCACCATGACCTCTCCATTGTCGTTAACAACACTACCATCTCCTCTGTCACCCAACTCCGCTGCTTGGGTGTCACCCTTGACTCCTCTCTCTATTTTGCCCCCCACATTCATTCCCTCGCCCAAGCCTGTCGCTTCCAACTACGCAACATCGCCCGCATACGTCCCTTTCTTTCTCAGGAGGCCACCAAAACCATCATCCACGCACTCATCATCTCCCGCCTCGATTATTGTAACCTCCTCACTGGCCTCCCCCACTCCCCTCTCTCCCCCCTCCGCTCTATACTCAATACAGCTGCAAGACTCATCTACCTCTCACGCCGCTCCTCCTCTGCCTCCCCTCTCTGCCTCGCCCTACACTGGCTCCCCTTCCCCTACAGAATCCTTTTCAAACTCCTCACCACCACTTACAAGGCTCTCTCCCACTCTACTGCCCCTTATATCTCTAACCTCCTCTCCATTCACACTCCCGCCCGCTCCCTGCGCTCGGACAATGACCGCCGCCTCTCCTCCACTCTGATCACCTCTTCCCATTCCAGAATCCAGGACTTTTCCCGTGCAGCCCCCCTTCACTGGAATGACCTCCCTTGCTCCATCCGCCTCTCTCCTACTCTGTGCTCCTTCAAACGTGCACTCAAAACTCACCTCTTTCTCAAAGCATACCAACCCCCATCTCCTCCGCTCATTCTCTCCCATTGCCTCAACTGGCTCCTCTTGTGCCTGGTCTGTTTAACCCTCCCTTAGGATGTAAGCTCGCATGAGCAGGGCCCTCTTCCCTCCTGTCTCCTTACCCGTTCTTCTGCTCCGTGTTTTTTGCATCAGCCTGCCTGGAGTTTCTGAAGTATTGGTACTTTTGTTTATTGTTCTGTACTGTTATACCCTGTGTAGTCTACTGTTTGTACTGTGTACGGCGCTGCGGAAGCCGTGTGGTGCCTAACAAATAAAGGATAATAATAGTAATAATAAATATTAAAATTTGCAGATTCTCCTACAAAGGCAATGACACTTCATTTAATTCTATAAATAAATAAACAATTTAATTTGGGTTCTAAATCTCAGCTGACTTAGAGTCAACATTTCTACAGCTGTCAATCATTATATACCATTAAGAACAGATCGTTGTCATTATCTATTCCTCACAATATCTCCAGGAACATATCGTGAAATAAATGATTTTTAAACCACTTGCTTGAGCTGTTTGTGGTTTTTTTTTGTTTGTTTTTACCTTTTGAGATATAATGATCCTATAGACTGCACATCTTATTAGCTGTCACAGTAAAAACAGCACATTGATAATTAAAGACAACTTTAATATGTCATTAGCTGCCACAGTTAATTATATTGTACTCTCCAGAGAACATTCATATGCTAATTATTTTGTTCCCAGATGATTTTTTTTGCGAAGCATTCAGGTTGTTTAAATTCTTAGCTGTTCCCCTAAGTTTGTATCCCTTAAAAGTATCAAATTGATCTGATATCATTATTTAGTTATTTGATTTTAGTTGATAATTATGTCTCTCGATTTGTGCTTTTATTTCTGGCAAATACATGTAAGATAGTTCTAGTACTAGGGTGAACCGTGAAGATAATGTGAGGAATAGAGGATGACAATGACCTGTTCTTAATCATCATCAGCTATTTATATAGCGCCACTAATTCCGCAGCGCTGTACAGAGAATTTACTCACATCAGTCCCTGCCCCATTCGGGCTTACAGTCTAAATTCCCTAATATACACACAGACACACACATAGAGAGAGACTAGGGTCAATTTGATGGCAGCCAATTAACCTACCAGTATGTTTTTGGAGTGTGGGAGGAACCTGGAGGAAACCCACACAAAGAAACGTCCAGCGGTGCCCAAATTTACACTTTTTTTTTTTTTTCATCCCAGATAATCTGTGCCACAGTGCCCCTAGTGGTAGAGCATGTGTTTGCATGCTCTGACATTGACATCACAGCCTATAGTAACAAAGCAAATATTTGACTCCCTGTAAATGTTAAGGGGTATATTTTGTCAGTTAAATTAACGTCTTGTGAAAGTAGCGGCTGAATGAAGACTTAATTTTTCTCCTGTATAATGAATGCCCACAAATTTAATAAAATATTTATTAGGCCTTAATGGTCCTGAAAAAATTATGTAACATTAGCATTGATTTATTAAAGCAGCCTGCAACTACAAACATATGCTTCCCAAAATATACATCTATATATTGTTACCCAAAAGTTTAGCTGACAAATCATGTGACTTATACTCTTACCATCATTGGTACTTTTTTCTGTAATTTTTTATGTCTATCCCAAGTGTGTTTAAACTGCTCTACTGTATTAGCCTCTACCACCTCTGATGGGAGGCTATTCCACTTATCCACTACCCTTTCTGTGAAGTAGTTTTATTCTCCCATTTCCTCTGAACCTACTTCCCCTCCAGTGTCAGTGCATGTCCTCGTTTTCTAATACTTCTCTTCCCTCCAGTGTCAGTGCATGTCCTCGTGTTCTAATACTTCTTTTCCCTCCAGTGTCAGTACATGTCCTCGTGTTCTAATACTTCTCTTCCCCCCAGTGTCAGTACATGTCCTCGTGTTCTAATACTTCTCTTCCCCCCAGTGTCAGTGCATGTCCTCGTGTCCTAATACTTCTCTTCCCTCCAGTGTCAGTGCATGTCCTCGTGTTCTAATACTTCTCTTCCCCCCAAGTGTCAGTACATGTCCTCGTGTTCTAATACTTCTCTTCCCTCCAGTGTCAGTGCATGTCCTCGTGTTCTAATACTTCTCTTCCCTCCAGTGTCAGTGCATGTCCTCGTGTTCTAATACTTCTCTTCCCTCCAGTGTCAGTGCATGTCCTCGTGTTCTAATATTTCTCTTCCCTCCAGTGTCAGTACATGTCCTCATGTTCTACTACTTCTCTTCCCCCGTGTCAGTACATGTCCTCGTGTTCTAATACTTCTCTTCCCTCCAGTGTCAGTGCATGTCCTCGTGTTCTACTACTTCTCTTCCCTCCAGTCTCAGTGCATGTCCTCGTGTTCTAATACTTCTCTTTCCCCCAGTGTCATTGCATGTCCTCGTGTTCTAATACTTCTTTTCCCTCCAGTCTCAGTGCATGTCCTCGTGTTCTAATACTTCTCTTCCCCCCAGTGTGAGTGCATGTCCTCGTGTTCTAATACTTCTCTTCCCCCCCAGTGTCAGTATATGTCCTTGTGTTCTAATACTTCTCTTCCCCTCAGTGTCAGTGCATGTCCTTGTGTTCTAATACTTCTCTTCCCCCCAGTGTCAGTACATGTCCTCGTGTTCTAATACTTCTCTTCCCCCCAGTGTCAGTGCATGTCCTCGTGTTCTAATACTTCTCTTCCCTCCAGTGTCAGTACATGTCCTCGTGTTCTAATACTTCTCTTCCCTCCAGTGTCAGTGCATGTCCTGGTGTTCTAATACTTCTCTTCCCCCCAGTGTCCGTGCATGTCCTCGTGTTCTAATACTTCTCTTCCCTCCAGTGTCAGTGCATGTCCTGGTGTTCTAATACTTCTCTTCCCCCCAGTGTCCGTGCATGTCCTCGTGTTCTAATACTTCTCTTCCCTCCAGTGTCAGTGCATGTCCTCGTGTTCTAATACTTCTCTTCCCCCCAGTGTCAGTACATGTCCTCGTGTTCTAATACTTCTCTTCCCTCCAGTCTCAGTGCATGTCCTCGTGTTCTAATACTTCTCTTCCCCCCAGTGTCAGTGCATGTCCTCGTGTTCTAATACTTCTCTTCCCTCCAGTGTCAGTACATGTCCTCGTGTTCTAATACTTCTCTTCCCCCCAGTGTGAGTGCATGTCCTCGTGTTCTAATACTTCTCTTCCCCCCCAGTGTCAGTATATGTCCTTGTGTTCTAATACTTCTCTTCCCCTCAGTATCAGTGCATGTCCTTGTGTTCTAATACTTCTCTTCCCTCCAGTGTCAGTACATGTCCTCGTGTTCTAATACTTCTCTTCCACCCAGTGTCAGTACATGTCCTCGTGTTCTAATACTTCTCTTAACTCCAGTGTCAGTGCATGTCCTCGTGTTCTAATACTTCTCTTCCCTCCAGTGTCAGTGCATGTCCTCGTGTTCTAATACTTCTCTTCCCCCCAGTGTCCGTGCATGTCCTCGTGTTCTAATACTTCTCTTCCCTCCAGTGTCAGTGCATGTCCTCGTGTTCTAATACTTCTCTTCCCCCCAGTGTCAGTACATGTCCTCGTGTTCTAATACTTCTCTTCCCTCCAGTCTCAGTGCATGTCCTCGTGTTCTAATACTTCTCTTCCCCCCAGTGTCAGTACATGTCCTCGTGTTCTAATACTTCTCTTCCCTCCAGTCTCAGTGCATGTCCTCGTGTTCTAATACTTCTCTTCCCCCCAGTGTCAGTGCATGTCCTCGTGTTCTAATACTTCTCTTCCCTCCAGTGTCAGTACATGTCCTCGTGTTCTAATACTTCTCTTCCCCCCAGTGTCAGTACATGTCCTCGTGTTCTAATACTTCTCTTCCCTCCAGTGTCAGTGCATGTCCTCGTGTTCTAATACTTCTCTTCCCTCCAGTGTCAGTGCATGTCCTCGTGTTCTAATATTTCTCTTCCCTCCAGTGTCAGTGCATGTCCTCGTGTTCTAATATTTCTCTTCCCTCCAGTGTCAGTACATGTCCTCGTCTTCTACTACTTCTCTTCTCCCGTGTCAGTACATGTCCTCGTGTTCTAATACTTCTCTTCCCTCAAGTGTCAGTACATGTCCTTGTGTTCTAATACTTCTCTTCCCTCCAGTGTCAGTGCATGTCCTCGTGTTCTACTACTTCTCTTCCCTCTAGTGTCAGTGCATGTCCTCGTGTTCTAATACTTCTCTTCCCTCCAGTGTCAGTGCATGTCCTCGTGTTCTAATACTTCTCTTCCCTCCAGTGTCAGTACATGTCCTCGTGTTCTACTACTTCTCTTCCCCCGTGTCAGTACATGTCCTCGTGTTCTAATACTTCTGTTCCCCCCCCCAGTGTCAGTACATGTCCTCGTGTTCTAATACTTCTCTTCCCTCCAGTGTCAGTGCATGTCCTCGTGTTCTAATACTTCTCTTCCCCCCAGTGTCAGTACATGTCCTCGTGTTCTAATACTTCTCTTCCCTCCAGTGTCAGTACATGTCCTCGTGTTCTAATACTTCTCTTCCCCCCAGTGTCAGTACATGTCCTCGTGTTCTAATACTTCTCTTCCCTCCAGTGTCAGTGCATGTCCTCGTGTTCTAATACTTCTCTTCCCTCCAGTGTCAGTGCATGTCCTCGTGTTCTAATATTTCTCTTCCCTCCAGTGTCAGTGCATGTCCTCGTGTTCTAATATTTCTCTTCCCTCCAGTGTCAGTACATGTCCTCGTCTTCTACTACTTCTCTTCTCCCGTGTCAGTACATGTCCTCGTGTTCTAATACTTCTCTTCCCTCCAGTGTCAGTACATGTCCTCGTGTTCTAATACTTCTCTTCCCTCCAGTGTCAGTGCATGTCCTCGTGTTCTACTACTTCTCTTCCCTCTAGTGTCAGTGCATGTCCTCGTGTTCTAATACTTCTCTTCCCTCCAGTGTCAGTGCATGTCCTCGTGTTCTAATACTTCTCTTCCCTCCAGTGTCAGTACATGTCCTCGTGTTCTACTACTTCTCTTCCCCCGTGTCAGTACATGTCCTCGTGTTCTAATACTTCTGTTCCCCCCCCCCAGTGTCAGTACATGTCCTCGTGTTCTAATACTTCTCTTCCCTCCAGTGTCAGTGCATGTCCTCGTGTTCTAATACGTCTCTTCCCCCCAGTGTCAGTGCATGTCCTCGTGTTCTAATACTTCTTTTCCCTCCAGTCTCAGTGCATGTCCTCATGTTCTAATACTTCTCTTCCCCCCAGTGTCAGTGCAGGTCCTCGTGTTCTAATACTTCTCTTCCCCCCCAGTGTCAGTACATGTCCTCGTGTTCTAATACTTCTCTTCCCTCCAGTGTCAGTACATGTCCTCGTGTTCTAATACTTCTCTTCCCTCCAGTCTCAGTGCATGTCCTCGTGTTCTAATACTTCTCTTCCCCCCAGTGTCAGTGCATGTCCTCGTGTTCTAATACTTCTCTTCCCCCCCGTGTCAGTACATGTCCTCGTGTTCTAATATTTCTCTTCCCTCCAGTGTCAGTACATGTCCTCGTGTTCTAATACTTCTCTTCCCTCCAGTGTCAGTGCATGTCCTCGTGTTCTACTACTTCTCTTCCCTCCAGTCTCAGTGCATGTCCTCGTGTTCTAATACTTCTCTTCCCTCCAGTGTCAGTGCATGTCCTCGTGTTCTAATACTTCTCTTCCCTCCAGTGTCAGTACATGTCCTCGTGTTCTAATACTTCTCTTCCCTCCAGTGTCAGTACATGTCCTCGTGTTCTACTACTTCTCTTCCCCCGTGTCAGTACATGTCCTCGTGTTCTAATACTTCTGTTCCCCCCCCAGTGTCAGTACATGTCCTCGTGTTCTAATACTTCTCTTCCCTCCAGTGTCAGTACATGTCCTCGTGTTCTACTACTTCTCTTCCCCCCAGTGTCAGTACATGTCCTCGTGTTCTAATACTTCTCTTCCCTCCAGTGTCAGTACATGTCCTCGTGTTCTAATACTTCTCTTCCCTCCAGTGTCAGTACATGTCCTCGTGTTCTAATTCTTCTCTTCCTTTGTAGAATGTTTCCCTCCTGCACCTTGTTATAACCCTTCATATATTTGAAAGTTTCTATCATATCCCCCTGTTCCCTTCTCTGCTCCAAACTACATATTAAGACTTTAATCTCTTTAATGTATATACAAAGCAAATTATATATTTGGGAATGATTGTGAGGGAGCGTCAAACTAAGTTTACCTGAGCACTGGGTAGTAATTAAGGGGTAGAAGTTTGGGCGTTAATGTGAAGATTACACCTGTACAATAGAAACATTCATTGAGTCAATTAATAATATTTATTGTAATGGTGAAAACTTTTATTTCTAATGAAGCTAATTATTCAGTTACAGTTGTACAATTGTCTGTCGAGTTGTAGACAGTGTCATACAGTACTGAAAAGGGAGAGTGATGACAGGAATGTTAATGAATAGCAACCACAGACGCAGTCTCTGTACGCGGCTGGCCTGGGGAATTCCTTCCTGGTCGGTAGTTAAACAAGTGCTTTAATGTAACAGTCAGGGTGAGTCAGCAGATTCTTAGAACGACAGGGAAAGCGTCTTAAGTCATTCACGATGGGCAGAACGGCCACAGCACAAGTATAGATTTTGTACCCGCTCTACGCCTCAGTTATTAATTACATTTTTACCTACATATAGTGGAAGCCGTTTATGAAGTATAAAATTAGCCCCTCCGCCTTCCAATGTATAGTTTATTCAGTATTCACCTACAGATCTGTCTGTCATCTTCTGAGCAGCTATAACTATACAGGAATAGTGACCATCGAACTTACTTTCAGTAGACGATATTCCTGCAGAATTTGTGATTTCATCAGACTGTAGAGGGTTTCCCAGCATTCAGCACAGAATGTATGAAAGTAATCTGCACATGAACATGTTAGATGCTTTGTGTAGGGTCACTCTGGGATCTAAATGTTTTACAAATCTGCGTCCACATCTAGAGATAATCTAAATAACAGCGAAAGATTAACATTCTGAGGAAGACAGACTAACGTATAGTCCAGTGATGGCTAACCTGTGACACTCCAGGTGTTGTGAAACTACAAGCCCCAGCATGCTTTGCCAGTAGATAACTAGCTGATAGCTGGCAAAGCATGCTGGGGCTTGTAGTTTCACAACACCTGGAGTGTCCCAGGTTAGCCATCACTGGTATAGAATCTCTAGACATTCTGATGATAATACTCGTAACGGTTTAAGTAAACTTCATTCTAAAGTATTTAATACTAAACGGGATTCCTAGAAAGATGTTTGAATCAAGGAGCCATTACTCAAACACAATTTGATTTTATATACAATAAACAAGCAAAGAATTTCAGGTTTTCATCAGCCCCCCAAAATCCCATTATTTCCAGTATACAACCCGTTATTTCTCTTATACAATCCTTTACATCACAGTTATCGAGATGTCTTATCTCATTCCTTCAACCTATTGTATATACCCTTCCTCCCTTTATTAGGGAATGCACTGCCATTATTATTTTGAACATACATATTAGTATTTCATGACACAAAGTCCTTGTATTCAGTTGCCGATCATTTACATTGCATCAAGATATTTTTTAAGACATGCTAATCTTCCAGGTAACCATACAATTTGTTCAGGAGTGTATGTAGGTAATTTTTTTACCTACAATGCTTTGGTACTGCTATGGGAACATTAGTGGCTCCGAGCCTTTGTCAATGGGGTTCTGGGAAAATGTTTTCATCTGGTTTGATAATCCTTTTTCTAACTATGTACATGAAAGCGATACATCAATGCCCTGAGTTTTATCTGGAATAGGAGCCAGACTAATTTGGAAAATTGTATTATGTATTAAAAGTCTTAGAATTGTAACGTAATCCTCACCCAAACAGTGAGTCAAAAATATGTGGTGTGGCTTTTAGCTTGAAACCTGATCCATCAAATACTTATTTGAACTCTAAGGGAAGAATTCAATTAACCATGAAATCCTGCCAAAGCCTCACGCGTTTCGCGCCTGCGTATACTTTGTCTACTTGTATAAGTCTACTGAAGTGGCTTTCCTGAGCAAAGTCCCTGGTGCTCCCATTCCGCGTGATGTGACTAATCAGTCAGCATTCACATCCACAATTATAGTTATTATGGCAGAGGAATCCCAGCTCAATTTTGCTAAAGTAAGCAGAGATTTTAGATGGCACCTTGCTTTGAATTTAATACAAAATCTTGGTTAAAATCAATATCAAAAAGTCATATTTTTATGAATAAAAAAGAGCTTGAACAATCCCGCCTTCCCTCCTGGACTCCGGCCGATTCAGTTCTCTTACTGGACGCGGTGTGGCATCAACTTCCTCTCCGACATCACTCTGCTACAAATCTTTCCCTCTTTTGCTGATATCCAAACGCGCTTTCATATCCCCTCGTCCAGCTTCTTTCAATACCTCCAACTTCGACATTTTTATAACTCTATCCGACGTACAGTCACTGACATACACCTAATTTCTCCTCTGGTCTCATTCTGTCGTCTCCGCTCCTCTTCTCAGGGCTTGATTTCCACGTTCTATCACCTTATGGTAAAATACAATTGCCCCACTAAGGATTCTCACGAGCTTAAATGGGAGGAGGACATGGGGGAGTCGCTCACTCCTGGGGAATGGGTTAAGATTCGCCTGAACCTCTCAAAGACCTCTATTTGCGTCAAGATAAGCGAAACCAGTCGCAAGATTTTCTATCGTTGGTACTTGGTGCCTCACCGTATTCACATGATTTATCCAGGTTCCTCATCGCTTTGCTGGCGTCAATGTGGTCAGGAGGGCACCCTGTCTCATATATGGTGGCATTGTCCAAAACTACTTCCTTTCTGGAAGTTGGTCCACCAGTTAATTTCCAGTATCACTCAGATTTCTAGAGGCCTGTGGCCAACCACTCCCTTTGTTACACTACCTGTATATGATTTCTCTCTCCTGCCACATTCAATGACAGAGCGTGGCTTGTGATAGAAGTATGGGCAGGTGGCGGCATTACTCCTCACCACTCAGTACAACTACAATCAGACAGTGCCACCACAATAGCCTATCGGCAGGCATGAAAAGTAGAACAGCGATAAAGATGTGACGAGGATTCACGCCCAACAGTTTATGATTTCTTTAAACATGCACAGGTGACTTAGTCTACTTGGCTGAGTCAGTATTTATACTGACTTATACCTGTTTCCACAGAGAAAAAATCCTTAAAACATGATGGTGCTTGAGGACTGTGATTATGTTCTACAGCTATTGAATGTAGACTTCTTGGTGGGCATCATTTCAACCAGTAGGATACTTGAGCTGGTCGCTCCCTCTTCCACTGTGCTGTTTATTGCTGTCCGGTAAGATTAGATAATGCTGTGTCTAGTTCATAAATTTCTCCCCTTGGAAATATACTTTTTCCACCTAAGGCATGGCATAGTCCTTCTTCCGTTTTGCCTCTGTCCATTGCATCTTTGGGAGGTGACACTATGCTCTTTAAATGTGGTGTGGACCAAAAAGGACAAACTTATCAGCTAGTTCTTCATTCAGAAGCTCTGGCACCATCTTTGTCCTTCCATTGGGACCACACAAAGGTAGGGCGGCTTCGAAAATGGCTATCTCTTGCTGGATACATCTCGTCTCTAAGGCATATTCTGTGAAGGGTAAGGCTACCTGCACTGTAATAAGTTTAACACTACATATTCTATTACAGTCTGTCTATCTAGACCAGTGATGGACAACATGCGGCCCCCAGCTCCTTCATACTGTATTGCCAGATTTGTTCGCTATAGCTCGTAACACTTGTTTAAAATAGTCACTGTTTTAGTATTACAGATGGGTATCATATTCTTTGATGAAATGTATTTTTTAATTGATTACTGAGATCATGGGTAATTCATATTTGCCAACTCTCCCGGAATTCGGGTCGGTCTCACGGACTCCCGGAAGAGATGGCGATTCTCCCGTATCTGGGTCATCTGCCCACTTCAATAAAATTAGAGCTGGAATGTACGGGCAGAGGGGGCGGGGCTTCGCGATTTGCATCATTTTGGCCCCACCCCCAGTGATGTAATGTTTGTTTGGGGCCTTAAGTGTATCAGGTCGCCTATCACTGATCTAGTTAGATGTATTCATAGACTATAAATCAGTGACAGATTCCCCCCTTGACCACCCCCCCTTCACCCAGCAGCATAGGCCTACCTTTGAATTGTGTCCCAGACGCCAATCAAAACAGGAGAGGGTGTGGCCAGGTGGGGGCAGGGCCAACCAGAGCCAGCCAATCAGAATGGAGGGGCGTGTCTGTTTTGTTAATTTACTTGTAATCAGTTCATCAGGACACTGAAGCATGGGTGGGCAATGCTGAGCTCTTTATTCAGCCATTTGCAGACTTAGGTACATTGCACACCGCCCCACCCCCACTTCCCAGCATTCCCCATGGTCTTAGGGACCATCACTAAAGATCCAAGCTTAAACATATAAGGGAGTGTCTACAAACATTAAGCATATCTAATGCAATAACATCACATCTTCTTTTCTTTAAAGACTAGCCCTGTATCCTTCAGTATAACAATTCAACGATATAACATTAAGAACATCATCTAACACGTTTCAATGAGTCTCTCAGGTCTGCGTATTTCTCTTTTGGGTCTTTCACACAAAGTCTGTGTTTCGTCAACCATGTTGGACCTTTCTTCCATCATGGTTTGTTCACCATTATCAAGTCCATCATACATGTCAGATGAAGGGTATTCTTCAGTCGTGTTGCCATCACTATGGTTGGGTTGAGATCTTAAATCGACCCGATTTCTTCTTAATTCTGTTCCATGATCTGTACTGTCAAAGTCGTATAATTGGATGAACGAAAGTATATTGGTTTAATATTGGTTTGCCGTGCGTATTGCGAAGCGTACGCCACATGTTACGTGACGTGGTGCGTTCGCACGGTAAAATACGCACGCACACACTCGCATTACAACAGTTAGTTATTTATATAATTTCATATTGGTTCTGTTACACTGTAATTCAGGAGCAGATAGTATTCGGTTTATTATTAGTCTATATATATATATATATATAGTGATTATATGTACATTATAGTGTTATTAAAGGTTTAGGTAATAGGAAAGGTGTCATGCCTGATATCATATTGAAGCCCTAATCATCAGCAGCTGTCCGGTGCAGTCGGCGAAGAGATCGCACATTGCATACTTTAGTTATTGATATTAGAGAGTAAACCTTTGTATGATACTGGCTATGAAAAGGAGCAGACCCCCTGGAGAGAAGACCCCCACCTTTGGATTCCTTAGATTGAATCAACCTATTACCTGTCTGGCCTGAACCCACCCAACGTCTGGACCTATAGAAACAATCTACGTCATCTCTATTGTTCACAATGAAACACTGACTGTATATATATTAGCTGCATCTCACTGGGGCCTCAGTCAACTCTGACACAATATTCTATACAGAATATTGTCCATCGGGTCCGGTGGGTGCGCAGCGTGCGCAAGCGATTGCATTGGTATGTACTTATCTTTTGGTATTGGCTGTGCTGTACTGTACTTTATCATGATATAATAATGTATTGAATTGTTGACTATTTACATCTGTTAAAAATAAATCACTTTGTGCTTTGGACACACATTCAATTGATTGGGCAATGCTTATTTTAAAACGATAAAATTACTTTAATAGTACGTACAATATAAGATCTTGGTGCTACTTGTTCTTGCACAATACCTTTCTGCATCCAAATGCCTTTCTCATGATCTCGGAGACGGACTTGGTCACCTGATCTTAGATCAGATAAGCTTTTTGCTCGCCTAGTCATGGTACAGTTTCTGTTTCTCCTGGTGATGTACCTTACTCAGTCTCACCAATGCTGAGTTATGCGTATTAAGTAGTTCATCACTTATCGGAAGATTTGCTCTAATCCTCCTTCCCATCAGCATTTGTGCAGGAGAGAGTCCATTCTGTAGAGGTGTACTGCGGTAGATTAAAAGACTTTTGTAGAAATCTTCTTTGCCGTCTTGTGCTTTTTTCGTTAGACTCTTTACAGTTTTTACTGAACTTTCCACCAACCCATTTGACTGTGGATAGTGGGGACTCGATGTTGTATGGACAAATTCCCACTCTTCAGCAAATTGTCTAAATTCAGCGCTGGAAAACTGAGGTCCATTGTCGGTGAACACTTCCATAGGAACACCATGCCTTGCAAAGATTGACTTCATGCAACTGATTACGGCTTTACTAGTAGTTGTAGGTAGAGTCTGCACCTCAGAGTAATTAGAATAATAATCAGTCACGACAATGTGCGTTTTTTCAATACAATCAAACAAATCTGCGCCTACCTTCTGGTATGGTCTCTCTGGCACTGCATGAGGACTCAGCGGCTCGACTTGTTGCTTTGGTCTGTACATAAGACATAGTTCACATGTAGCTGTTGTCTGTGCTATGTCCTGGTTCATTCTTGGCCAATATATCACTTCACGCGCCCTCCGTTTACATTTCTCTTCTCCTAAGTGGCCTTCATGTATCTTGCACAGCATAATTTTTCTTAGTCGTGCAGGTATAACAATTCTATTGCCTTTGTAAATAATACCATTGACAACTGTAAGGTCAGTGCGGTACATCCAATAATCATGAATAGACAGTGGGCACGCATTTTTTTCTGCTGGCCATCCTTTCAGAATGATGTCTTGTAACACTTTCATTGTGATGTCTGTCTCTGTTTCTTTTCTTATCTGTTCTTGTCTTGCAAGAGACACAGGTAGAGAAGCTACAATCAAATTAACATATGCGTCTATCTCTTTATCCATCAGACTTTCGGAACCTTCACTTTTGTCCACAGCACGGGAAAGTGTGTCAGCAATGTACATGTATTTACCAGGACAGTACAGCAATTGGACATCATATTTCTGTAGTCTTATAAGCATTCGTTGAATTCTCATGGGACAGTCATGTAACGATTTAGCCATGATAGCTACCAATGGCTTGTGGTCAGTTTCCACTGTAAACGCTTGACCATACACAAATTGATGAAATCGCTCACATGCATATGTGATTGCTAGAAGTTCTTTTTCTATCTGAGCATATCTTGTTTCAGCACTTGTCAATGCTCTTGATGCATAGATTACCGGTTGCCATGTATCCTCATGTTCTTGTAACAACACTGAGCCTAGGCAAAATTGCGAGGCATCTGTTGAAATTCTTATACTTTTTGTAGGATCAAAGAATCTTAATACCGGTTGCTCTGTGATGGTCCGTTTCAAGTTTTGCCAACTTTCTTCTTGTTCATGTGACCACATCCACTCATTATTTTTGTCCAACAACCATCTTAGAGGTGCTGTTTGTTCGGAGAGTTGAGAAATAAACTTTCCTAAGTAAGTAATCATTCCTAGGAATCTTCTCACGTCGTCTTTGTTGTTAGGACGTTCCATGTTTATTATGGCTGATATTTTCCTCGGGTCAGGCTTCACACCTTCCTCCGAGACCACGTCACCCATAAAGGTAAGTGTTTTCACACCAAATTCACATTTGTCCTTGTTCAGCTTTAGATTCACTTTCTTGATAAGTTCCATTACTTGTCTCAGTCTAGAATCATGTTCTTCTTTTGTAGATCCCCAGACAATAATGTCATCCATCATTGTTTCAACACCTGGAATGTGTTCAAAAATCATGTGTATCCTTTTGTGATATACTTCTGGAGCAGACAATATCCCATATGGTAGTCGAAGGAATCTGTATCGACCTTCTGGGGTATTAAATGTACACAGCATTGAGCTGGCTTCATCTAGCTTCATCTGCCAGAATCCTGAAGATGCATCCAATTTACTGAACCATTTTGCTCCCGCAAATTGTGACATGATTTCATCTCTGGTTGGTAGTTTGAAATGTTCTCTTTTAATAGCCTTATTTAAATCTCTTTGATCCAGACATATTCTCAGTTGTCCATTTTTCTTTTCAACAATTACTAAGGAGCTCACCCATTCAGTAGGCTCATCAACTTTCTGTATCACACTCAAAGCTTCCATATGGTTTAACTCCTGTTTTAGTTTTTCTCTCAGCGCAAATGGCACTTTTCTACAAGGGTGTATTACTGGAGGAACTTGCGTGTCTAGATTTATCTTATGCTCACCATGCAGACAACCTAAACCTTCAAACATGTCTCTGTATTCTGTAAACACTGATTTGCATTCATCTTCTACTTGTGATGTCACCATAAAAACTTTCTTTATCAAGTTAAGCTTCTCACATGAACTTAATCCTAGAATCGGTTGTACATCTTTATCCACAATCAGTAGAGATGTTTTGAACTTTTGTCCTTTGTAGCTCAGGGTCACTAGGCATGTACCTTTCACCGGAATTTCCTCCCCAGTGTAGCCTGTAACTTTCACATTGGCTGGATGAATTTTAGGTTTTACTCTAAAAGTCTTATAGTCTTGAAACGATATCAAATTTACCTGCGCACCAGTATCAAGCTTAAAGGGAATGACAATCTCGTTCACTGTTAAAGGAACAATCCATTCTTTCTTGTCTGTACTGCAAAGTTCAATACAATTCACAAAAAAATCTTCAGACGTAGCTTGTTCAACGGCATGCACTTTGTTTGTTTCACTATTGGTTCTACAGCATTTGGCAAAGTAATTAAGTCCACCACTTTTCATGCAGGTTTTACCATAAGCAGGGCACATTTTAGGATTGTGAGTATTTCCACATCTACTGCAGATTTTCCTATTAGATTGCATTTTAGACTGCTTCATTTTAGAGAATGGTGGTTTGCTTGGCTCTGTTTTCTTCACCACATGTACAGTAGTATCAGATTCCTTGTGTAACTGTTTGGCTTGCAGTCTGGTCATTTCTGCAGATCTGCACATAGTCATTGCCTTGTCTAGTGTTAGGTCTTGCTCTCTCAGCAATCTTTCTCTGAGTCCATTATCAGGTATTCCACAGACAATACGATCTCTAATCAGTGAGTTCTTTAAATCAACAAATTCACAGGTTTTGCTGAGTGATTGCAGTTCTGTAACATAATGATCAAATCCTTCTCCAGACTTCTGATCACAGGTGAAAAACTTATATCTTTCATATGTTACATTTTTCCTTGGCACAAAGTAATCTTCAAACTTTTGCATTATAGAAGATAGCACCATATTCTGCCCTTCAGCAAACTGAAAACTGTTATAAATGTCCAGCACATCCTCTCCTATCACATGGAGGAAGATGGATGACTTTGTTTTATCCTCCATTGCATCTGCTCCACATGCAGCAAGATATATATTAAACCTTTGTTTAAATCTTTTCCAGTTTTCGGACAAGTTGCCAGACATGAGCATGCCTGCTGGAGGAGACAGCCTATCCATAGTTACTCACTGTTTGATGTGACCAGAGCACAAGGCAGATATTCAGACACTGCGTGTCACAGCTTTACAGACTTCTGCAGGATCCTTTCACACTCTGAGCTCTAGCAGTCCAGTTAAAACTACTTCTGACACCATGTTTTGTTAATTTACTTGTAATCAGTTCATCAGGACACTGAAGCATGGGTGGGCACTGCTGAGCTCTTTATTCAGCTATTTGCAGACTTAGGTACATTGCACACTGCCCACACCCACTTCCCAGCATTCCCCATGGTCTTAGGGACCATCACTAAAGATCCAAGCTTAAACATATAAGGGAGTGTCTACAAACATTAAGCATATCTAATGCAATAACATCACAGTGTCTGTGCTAAATCGTCCCTCCTAAAAATAAAGTCTAGGTCTGCCCCTGCTATCACAGGAAGGGTCCTCTCTACCCTATGTCAATGTCTGTCTGCCTTGTTTGTCCCTGCGATATCCTTTTGTGCTACCTGTAATTGCTGGAGCTTTGCTCATACTTGAATTTTGTAATTTTGGACCACACGTCCGCTATTATGCTATATCATATTTATGTATTTAGTGGTCAAAGTTGGCTGGTATACAGTGGTATGCCATACTGCCCCTTCTCCTACTGCCTTTTATCACACTCCATTTTCCATACCGTCACTTCTAAATTTGCACTTTGACCACTGTGTGTGTTTGTATGTATATATATATATATATATATACATATATATATATATATATATATATATATATATATATATATATATATTTATATATTTATATATATATATATATATATATATATATATATATATTTATATATATATATATATATATATATATGAGAACACAAAAATTGATATACTCAGGCGCTATCTATCACATTGGTAACAGTTATAAAATATTCAGAGATTTTTTAAAGTACATTAATATTAAGTACAATGATAATCCCAATATATCAGAAAAATCACTTTACTCTTGTGTGAGTGGCAGCCACACAGCCTGAATCCAGATGGTCAGTCCAGAAGGAATAGTTCACTAAAACAAAGCACAGGCAGGGCACCTCATAGTGTAATACCAAGATGATAACGCAAGGGAAGATGTATATATATGCGTACCGTCAAATTTGATTCGTAGAACTTTAGAAACGAGTGGATCTTCTTTGAGTACTGTAACTCTGGATCTCAACTCAGAAGCAGTAAAGAAATGTGGAAAAGGGCAAACATAGCATAATATTGTCGTATTTACGTTAATACACCACGTGAGGCTTAGAAACACTACAACAACTTGAAATGTGTGATATCCAATGTTAGCCCGAGTGCATATATTCTAACCAGAGAGAAACAACACCACATCTATGTGTGAGTAACAAATCATATGCGTACCAGATAGCTGGAGATCAAATAACCTCAAAAATAACATTCAGGAGATGTTTCCTTGGAGACAGCCAGATTCCTATAGAGAGCCACACTCCTCCAACGGCGGTGTAATAAAATGTAGGAGAATAAAATGTAGTATATATATAAATTTTAATAAAAAGATAAACACTGAACTCACGTATAGTTCAAGGAACACAGCCTTGCTGTGGACACCCCGATACAGATAAGCTGGTTTTATATTACTCTCTGGTACGCCTTCATCTATTGATTTGTATTATTATCTGATGAACTGCATTATTTTATACACCTCCTGCACATTCCTGTCCCTTGATGACAATTGATTGAAGAGTTGTAAGTTGTGTCACAGCAGCCTGGCAAAGCTTGTATAAGTTGCACTTGAACTTTTCTATTCCACCCTGTTATCAGAGTGGGATTCTGCACGTTCATGTTTGATATGATTGGTCACTCTGTCTTGTATTTGGATTAAGACTGGATTATTTGTATATCTTGTTGAATACCAACCCAGAGATTTGAACTGAATCCATATGCTTATTTACATTTTACCCACCTTGTTCAGCATTATCTGTCAATATCACCATTGCGCCTTCGTTCTGTTGTACCTATGACATTGTATATATATATATATATTGTATATATATATATATATATATATATATATATATAGTATACATATATACTGTATGTACACAAACCTTTCCCTGCAATGTCGCTGCTGCTTGCTGCATATTTAAAAAGATTAATAAACAAGTAAACCCCTGTACAGAGTAATTACATAATTATACATTATAAATAACAAGCGCACACATTATTTGATTGTAATAAATGAATCAATTGGATAATATTGTAAAATAAATGCCCCTTTAACGTGAATGCTTTTATCTCACCTAGTCCCCAGCTACAAGACCAGTCTAGTTAATCTAGTCTGTTGTAGGACTAAAGGCGGTTAGAGGGAACGTTCTCTTGTCAAATGTTTAACCTGACAACCTGATATAATTTACCTGTGTCATGATGAGGGATTTCTTGTGTAACTGGGATGGTCATATGCTCGCACTATAAAAGGCAGCTCTTTCCTTCAGTTCCAAAGTTCTAGGCTGCAAGTGAACAAGACTCGGACTATTCCCCCCAGGGAGCTCGCTCAAGGAAATCATGACTGGTGAGTATTCCAAATGTTTTACAAGATTCTTGCAAATCTCTATGATAATCACTATGAACTAACGTAGAATATTTCCAGTGGGCCAAAAAGGTAAGTGGCCATAATTTTGCTTTGCAAACTGAATGTGAACAACTGCCATTTTAATTCAATATTCATTTTGAAGACAATGGTGAATTAATTGAAGGGAAATACATTATTCATAAATATCCATATAATTCCTATCAGCGCTAATCACTATTTTAGTGACATTTTATTTTATTGTCTTTTTTACTCTCACTCATTTCTCATCTTACATCTTCTTTTCACTTCAAGGCAATTGTATGAGATTTGTATTTGTCTATAGTCATAGCAACCCATGTGACTGCTAGATGTCCAGCAGCAAAGTAGACATGTCTCCTCGTTTATTGCTGTATATTGAAGTGACCACAGAATGGATATGGGATCTGCCTGTACTCAGGGACCCCTGTCTGATTAGTCAATACTTTATTGCAATGTTGGATTATATTTTGGGCTAGAGAGAGTCTCAGAAATGGCATGTAAAGTAAGATTGCATTAGTTTGCATTAGAACCCAGCTATTGGCACCCCTGGATAGAGTTGCAACTTATCTCTCACAGTTTTCCAATTGCTATGTTAAGCCTTAAAGAAACCTTGATGTCATTGGCCATTATTATAATGCCTTTTTAATGTCATTAAAACTACAATCTTGTGTCAATGTCATGAAGTGTCATTATACAATTCTAAAAATAAAATAGATTGATTTAATATCTGTTTATAACATTGGGATTAAAAACCTGTGGAATAATGCAATAATATGGAAATATGGCCAAGGTGGACCTCAACAAAATGGCTGCCTGTTCTAGTCTTATACAAAACATAAATATTGTTATTAATATAAAACACATTTCTATAAAATATAAAGAATTCTACAAATGACATATATTATAACGCCATTCTTTATTAGGTCTATCAATAGGGAAGAAACCAGCAATTTTACCTCACAACTTTCCTCGTTTGAAATTTTAGACATTTTATACTAGAATTCAAATCCAACCAGGCCACACACAATCTGCTCATATTTGCCCAAAATTGTGAGGCTGCACTCATTTTGCCATGATAGACAGGACTGTTGGGGGGTAAATCATGACAGGTGGAATACTTTGATATTTGCTGAATTTAAGCTATCCCAGAGAAAAAAACAGCAATCTCATTTCTGAAAGGAGGCGGCCATTTTATAAATGAGATTGTCCTCAGTCTCATATTATTAAAATATATTTTGTTTGTGTGGAATGATTTGTTGATATATATTATTTTCCCCTTCTCTCAGGCAAAACAGCGCTGATTGTTTTCGCTCACCAGGAGCGCACGTCCTTTAATTACGCCATGAAGGAGGCGGCCGTGGCGGCTCTGAAGAGGACTGGGTGGAAGGTCATTGTGTCGGATCTCTACGAAATGAAATTTAAATCTGTCTTGTCACGTGATGATATCAAAGGTAATAAACTAATGTCACACAACAATATTGGTCAGGGGGTAGTTGTCTTGTGTAAAAATGTGTAACGGGTGGTAATAGGGTAATGTAGTGAGGTTAAGAGGGAGGTTGAGGAATATTATAAGCTTGTCTGACTAGGTGGGTTTTCAGAGAACGCTTGAAAGTTTGTAGACCAGAGGAAAGTCTTAGTGTGCGAGGGAGAGAATTCCATAGAGTGGGTGCAGCCCGAAAAAGTCCTGTAACCGAGAATGGGAGGGTGTAATGAGGGTGGATGAGAGACGCAGATCTTGTGCAGAACGGAGTTGCCGAGTTGGGAGATATTTTGAGACGAGAGGAGATGTATGTTGGTGCAGCTTTGTAAGTTAGTAAAAGTATTTTATATTGGATTATGTAGAAAAGAGGCAACCAGTGTAGAGATATACAAAGTGATTCAACAGAGGAATAATGATTTGCAAGAAAAATTAATCTTCCACAGCATGCAAAATAGATTGTAGGGGTTTGAGTCTGTTTTGGGGAAGACCAGTAAGGAGGGAATTGCAATAGTCGATGCGGGAGATGATAAGTGCAAGAATTAAGGTTTTTGCAGTGAGATATGTGCGAATTCTAGAAATGTTTTTTAGATATATATAACATGATTTAGATATAGAGTCAATGTGGGGAACAAAGGATAGGTGTGAGTCGAGGATTACACCTAGGCAGCGACCTTGTGGGGTGGGATTTATGGTCATGTTATCAACAGAGATAGAAATGTCAGGTATGTTCTTGTTGGTGGGTGGGAATATTATTAACTCTGTCTTAGAAAGATTAAGTTTGAGTTGGCGAGAGGACATCCAGGATGATATGGCAGAAAGACAGTCAGTTACAAGGGACAACACAGATGTCGACAGAACAGGAGAGGATAGATAGATTTGGGTATCATCTGCATAGAGATGATACTAAAATCCAATGAAATGGAGAGGCAGAGGATAATCTAAAATATAACCCAATGCAGCCATTTTGTGGGTTGAATTAATATTCATGAGAATGCAGATTATCCGTTCATTAGGAGGCGGTACCACCACTAAGATATCAAACACACAGAGGGGTAGATATACTAAAACTTCTAAAAAGGAAAAGTGGAGGTGTTTCCCATAGCAACCAATCAGATTCTAGCTATCATGTTCTAGAATTCTCGAGATAAATGATAGCTAGAATCTGATTGGTTGCTATGGGCAACACCTCCACTTTTTCTTTTTAAGTTTTAGTACGTCTACCGCCTGGTGTCCATTGCTATTGCACTGATAGACACTTGTTTTAATGGAGGCGCAAGATTTAGCAAATTTACTGTTAGTAACATAAATATTTGTATGATAAATACACAATGCCATACAATGTAAAGATGATTGTGGAATTATTTTGGCCAATTTAAAAGAGATCAGTTCTAAAAAAAAGTTATTATTAACCTTTATGTATATGACACCTACATATTATACAGAGTTTTACAGCAACTGTTTAATCATTCACGAGTCCCTGCCTCAATGGAGCTTACATTATATATTCCCTACCACACAAACACTAGGGTTAATGTCATCAAGAGCCAATTAAGCTATCAGTGTGTTTCTACAGTGTAGGAGGGAACCACCCATCTGATATTGAATTGATACACTGAATATTGCCTCACATATCTGCCAATGTTGATGAATTTCATGGGAGTTTCAAGGCCTGATTCATTAAGGTACGCAGTGAGCAGTGAGCAGTGACTGTGCTGTGGCTGATGATCCAGTTATCATATACCTACATAAGATATCTACACGCCTGTTCCTGACCTCTTGAAGCTGACTGGAGTCCACTTCCAAGCACCTCTGATACAGATAAGCTGTTTATATCTTTTTGGTACGTTGCCACCTATCACTTGCTACTGATTGTCACGGATACATCTGAAACGCTGCTTTTTGCTTTCTTCTGTCTGTATTTCGGCATATGTTCAGGAATTATGAAAATTGGTTGATACTGCTTATACCAGCCTGACATGATGAACACTTTGTACTTGCATCTCTATATACAGTAATATTGACTGTCTGGACGATTTCTACCAGCTTACACTACCGTATTTGGTGCTATCTTCCCTCTTTCTATGTTAACATTGTTTATTTCTCGATCGGAGTACCATCCGAAAATTGAGAGGGAGGCTGCCTACTCTTATGAAGAATAGTGTATACCAAGATTGGTTATTCATATTACTATTTACTCACCTATTTCAAGTTTGTATGTATATATATACAAATGTATATTTGTATGTATATATATATATATATATACATATATATATATATATATACACATATATATATTCATATATATATATATATATATATATATATATATATATATATATATATACATATACATATATACATATATATATACATATACATATATATATACATACATACATATATGGATACATATATATATACAAGTTAACCCGTGCATGATACTCATGCATTCTAGTCAAATCAAGCTACTTAAGGTCTTAAAAAGGTTCTTGTCATGCATTTGGGCCTAGCCCAGGCCTCCTCAGGGGAAGATCGTTACTTCCCGACGCAAGCGCCCTTTTTAATGTGTGTTCATGAGGTAAAATTACCTCACGAAAATGAGTTTCACCCCTCAACTCGTAAATTTAGCCTTTACTACCCCTCCCACGGGGGGAAGGGGGGATGATGGAAGTTAACTGACTTGACTATTCTAATTTTTTTGTCAAATAATGTCAGTATACCAAATTTCAGGTCAATTGGATGAGCCCTTTCTGAGAAAATAGTTTTTTCCACACACACACACACACTAACGCACGCCCCTACACATGTGTGTTCATGAGGTAAAATTACTTCACGAAAATGAGTTTGAGCCCTACCAAATTTCAGCCCTTTTTGAAATTTTTTTCCCACACACACTAAGAATTTAGTAGGTCAGTGTATAACTCTGCCCAGCAGGTGGCGCTGCAACTTGGTTTTTTTTTCCACACACACACAGACGCCACTAAGCATTTATATATTAGATATATATACATATATATATATATATATATATATATATATATATATATACATATATATATATCACTTTTTTTTACATGTGCTCTCTCAGCGTCCCTTCCGCTAGAGAATCAAATCCCCCTTAACTTACCTTTCAATCTCCTTGTTCTCCGAGTCCGATCCCCTTCTCTTTGTTTTTCTGAGTCGTCACTGTCGCTGTTCTCCTCTCCTCCGTTCTGTGCTCCTCCGTGCTGTGTCATCACGCCCGACATTCACTGCGAGCACAGCACAGAAAAGGGGACCAGGGAGGGAGCCGGATCGCCACCTGACCGGCCGCAAAAGGTAAGTTTTGTTGTTGTGTTTTTTACAAGATTTTTTATTTTCAACCTGCCTTGGGCCCCCTTGCCCGCTAGACCCCTGGGCACCTGCCCATCATGCCCAGTTGGAAAGACGGCCCTGTGTGCAATGACTACGTGCATATGCCCAGTCCCCTCCCCGATCCGCCCATGAAATCGTGGGCTGTTGACAGTGTCCTTTGCGTACAAACATGAAATGGATGTACTTGCGTTCACTGACGTATAGTCCGTTTCTGAACATGCGCAGAGCAATTTTACACAAAATACGGCACTGTCAGGATTTACGTTCCTTAGTGGATCAGGCCCTCAGTGTTCAAAATAAGCAGCGTTTTCATGATTTGGGTGTGTCCTTTTCAGATGAGGGTGTGGTTTGGGCAGCGTGTGACCTGGATAGATCACGGACATGGTCCATTGTTTTCCTGGTTTTGTGTCCTGTAATGTCGGAATATACGGGTTCATCACACAGAATAGCATACAGGTGACGGCTCCTGTTTAATTACTTAGCCTGTCTTGGCCTGTGTGCCTCCCAAGGTTACAAGGTGAGCCCAGTCATGATTATACCAACCTGTTATTTCTTTACATTTCTACACAGGTAAACCCAAGGACCCGAAACACTTCAAATACGGCGCAGAGACCGCGGAGGCGTGGAAGGAAGGGCGTTTAGCCGAAGATATTGTCGAAGAGCAGAAGAAAGTCCAAATGGCCGACCTTGTTATCTTTCAGGTACATATGTTACATGTGGAATTGCTCTCCACCTTCTTCACAGATAAAACAAATGCCTAGCAGTGGAGGGTACATAGACAGACTACAGAAATAGCATGCATGCTATTCCACAGGCACAAAACACAATAATCTTTGTTTGCAATGCAATTATGACTGTTAACATCATAGGCAAACCGAGGGGGGGGGGGGGGGTCCTAGTGCCTGGAAACCCCCCTCCAAGCCTGGGGCACTGTATAATTGAGGTGGCTGGACCCTGCCCCCGCTTCACACGGCTCTGCTTGAAAAGGGAGAGCTGTGTGCACCTAACAGTAGTGCACGCAGCATTGCCCATGTATATTATGGGGATAGGAAGAGTTGGAGAGCAGCCAAACACTGTCTAATATTATAGCCACGCCCCCATGCATGCTGGTCACGCCCACTGGTGGCGTGGTGTGGAAACCCCCCCCCTCTACAAATCCTGCGTTTGCCCCTGAACATTTACGACTGAAAAATCATGAATAATTAGGCCAGGCAACATTAAAACCACACCCAGACCTGGTCAAACCACGCCCACTTCAAAAAAAGATCTGTTGGTTTTCACTAAGCCACACCCCTTAAAACAAAAAAAAAAAACAGGACTTTTGGAAGGTATGAATCTAATGTAACAGAAATGTGATTATAATGATTAGTCATTTTAACTGCCCACAAAACAATTGTATAAACCACATAATCAATTCACACAAACCCAGACCTAATGCGTACATTTATTCCCACTTTCCGCTGAAGTTCTTTAAGCCCCGCCCCTTTTCAAAGTCCGCCAATTGGGACTATCTCGCTGAGATTGGGCCGCTGGGGAGTTAAGCATTACCCCATATATAGCTGTCAGCTGTCCTCTGCAGCTGTCACCTACACTCAGTAATGGCTACAAGTTACCTGTTGTATAATATTTACCATACGGCCAGCGTTTGGCTGCCCTACTGGGTGCACTGTGGTGTTTGGATTTTAATGTTGTCATTGTGTCATCACAGTTTCCCTTATACTGGTTCGGGATGCCGTCCATAATGAAAGGATGGGCTGAGCGAGTCTTCACCATGAAGTTTGCATACAGTTATGAGACAATGTATTCCGAAGGACCATTCAAGGTAAGGTGACAATATCTAAGTGCTTGTTCAATATGCATGAAAATGGAGCCAATTAATTCACTAGGAACCAATGACATCACTGAGGCACCTCACCTCATACTTTCTAGTCAATTCACATAGAATATGTATTTAATTTTTTTTAAATAACAAGTTAATTACCTTTGTAGCGTGCAACTTAGCGATCCTCCTAAAAATCATTAATTAATCAACCCTGTCAGTCTGCTACACAGACACAGGCTCACTGCTCTCAGCATGCCATGTGATGTCAGAGGGGGGAGAAGGAGCATGTCACAGTGCAGACAGAGCTCAGAGGGGCGTTCCAAAGCCTCACTGCACACTACATAATTTGCCATGTAACTGTGCTTGCCATGGTAATCCAGAAACATTGATCACTAAGAACAGCCAGAAGTAAAATAAAAGGGGAAATAGTAATTATCAACATTCTTCTTATAGCCTGCTGCAGTTGTTTATGTAAAAATAAATAACCACACCTGATTTTTTTCATGCAATTGCTGATTCAAACTTGTTTTTATACATTATTTTTGTTTATTTTTTTAAAAAAGCAACAAAAAAAAAAGGTTACTAAGGATATTACTTGTTGTACACAACAAGTATTTGTACATTTTTCGCAATAATTTTGACCATCGGGGGGCACTGTTTCATGGCAAGCTGTTGTTTAATTTATCTCTGCTGAATAATCTCTTTGTCGGCTCCTAAAATAAATACTCATCATGCATTTAGCGAATGCTTTCACAATAATTCTAAATATTTTAATATATATGTTGTTTTTTGTCACAGAATAAGAAAGCCATGCTGTCCTTCACTACTGGTGGCCCCGGGTCAATGTCCTCATCTAAAGGGCCCAATGGAGACATGAATGTAATCTTATGGCCAATGCAGGTAATGTATCAGTCATGTTAATTTTTACTTGTGTTCAGGGGGATTAACTTCCAGTTTGCTCCTGCCTGGTCGTACCTCAGGTACCCAGTTCAATCCTACGCCATGTTGCATCAAAAACTTACAAGTGTCATACAGAAGGACATACAAGGCAGCACTAGGCATTGATTTGATGATGTTACTAGTTTAGGATAATTATAGTTGTTTTTTTTTGTAGTTTAAGAATGTAAACATGTTGGTGAAACGTAAATGTGAAACCGAACTTTCCCGTAGAGTCTCCTGAAGACTCCCAAAAACTGGTATAAAAAAAATGAGAGTGCCATATTTCTGTTCCTTCTTAGCGGTGGAAAAACTGGATTTATAAGGACAAAAATAAATAAATAAAATCAAGTGTGTGGGGTTGCACTGAACAGCAGATTGCCTCTTTAAATAACATTTTAATGCTTTCATTTCCAGAGTACACAGCTTAAAAAATTACAGTGGTGTATCTTTGGGCAATCAGGCCCAGATGTAGCATTTTAACTGGGGCCCACTTCGGCCCCCCAGCCTCTGCCCTCCCTTTCCTACTTGTCACAAGCTCCAGGCTACCCCTGTCTACTTGTCACAAGCTCCAGGCTACCCCTGTCTACTTGTCACAAGCTCCAGGCTACCCCTGTCTACTTGTCACAAGCTCCAGGCTACCCTCTGCTGCATGGTACAGTCTTAGGCCTCATCGTAGTCAGACCTTTACTAGAATTCCACAGTATATGATTTTGTCAGGTCACCAAACAGACTGACTGATATGTCTGTATTTGCAGAATGGCCTTCTGAATTTCTGCGGGTTCCAAGTCCTGGAGCCACAAATCTTGCACGCCGTGGCGCACATCCCACAGGAAGCTCGTACCGAGATACTCAAGAGCTTTGAGAAGAGGCTGGAGACTGTCTGGGATGAGAAAACCATCAAGTTCCTTCCTATTCAGGACTTTGAAGGCATGTCCAGCGGATTTCTGCTGAAGAAAGAAGTGGAGGAGGCCAGCTCTGAGAATAAGTATGGCCCAACTGTGGGGCAGCATTTGGGCAAGCCCCTGCCACCCGATAGCCAGGTGAAGGCTGAAATCACCAAATTGTGATAGACTGTTTATAGAGGATGGCGCGCCACTAAAGCCACGGCACAGCTGTCATCCGAAAATAAAGGAATCACGCGGCAAGCAACATGTGGAAGTCCAGCTCGAATGGGGTCTGTAAACTACTATATAACTGTATATTAGGCCTATTCATCATTTTATACAGAGAGGTACCAGGCACGATTTGCTGTACACTTCCATTATCTTTACAATACCATTACCTCAGTGTGACTGTCTTTGTGTCTCTGTTGGAGATGACATTAAAATATTTATTTCAATGCCTTCGGTCATTCTGTCTTCCTGGGGTTTATTATGGTTAGAACTGATGTTTTTAGCCAGGTTTAAGATCAGCAAACAGAGTGTGGTGGAAAAAATATCAGGCGTCAATTTGTAGGCGATCAGAATGATAATTGTTGTTGCATAAAAAGCGTAATATAAAAATATAACAAATATATTTATCATAAAGCCATCAGCACAGTCATTATATCTTCAAGATGGTTTCCGTTAGTTGCCATAAACAGTAATTTATATGCAATAAAAAAGATTCATTGTTATGAGAAACATTTATAATCAAAAACATTGTTTTGAACATATAATCAATACATTTGTCTGTCTGGTAAGTTTCCTAAGATTATAATGCATTGAAGTATAATAACTGCTTCTAGACAGCCCTTCTGCCAACCCCTCCCTCCCTGCTTCCAGATAGCCCTTCTGCCAACCCTTCCCCCCTCCTTCCATCCAGACACCCCTTCTGCCAACCCCCCCCTCCCTGCTTCCAGACAGCCCTTCTGCCAACCCCCCCTCCTTGCTTCCAGACACCCCTTCTGCCAACCCCTCCCTCCCTGCTTCCCGACAGCCCTTCTGCCAACCCCTCCCCCCTCCTTGCTCCCAGACACCCCTTCTGCCAACCCCCCTCCCTGCTTCCAGATAGCCCTTCTGCCAACCCCCCCTCTGCTTCCAGATAGCCCTTCTGCCAACCCCCCCTCCTTGCTTCCAGACACCCCTACTGCCAACCCCCCCTCCTTGCTTCCAGACACCCCTACTGCCAACCCCTCCCACCTTGCTTCCAGACACCCCTTCTGCCAACCCCCCCTCCCTGCTTCCAGATAGCCCTTTTGCCAACCCCCCCTCCCTGCTTCCCGACAGCCCTTCTGCCAACCCCTCCCCCCTCCTTGCTTCCAGACACCCCTTCTGCCAACCCCTCCCTCCTTGCTTCCAGATAGCCCTTCTGCCAACCCCCCCTCCCTGCTTCCCGACAGCCCTTCTGCCAACCCCTCCCCCTCCTTGCTTCCAGACAGCCCTTCTGCCACCCCCACCCTCCTTGCTTCCAGACAGCCCTTCTGCCAAGTCCCCCTTCTTTCTTCCAGACAGTCCTTCTGCCAACCCCCCCTCCTTGCTTCAGACAGCCCTTCTGCCACCCCCCCTCCTTGCTTCCAGACAGGCCTTCTGCCAAGCCCCCCCCCTTCTTTCTTCCCAACAGCCCTTCTGCCAACCCCTCCCCCTCCTTGCTTCCAGACAGCCCTTCTGCCACCCCCCCTCCTTGCTTCCAGACAGCCCTTGTGCCAACCCCTCCCCTCTCCTTGCTTACAGACAGCCCTTCTGCCAACCCCTCCCCCCCTCTCTGCTTGCTGACAGCCCTTCTGACAACCCCCCCTCCCTGCTTCCCGACAGCCCTTCTGCTAACCCCCCCTCCTTGCTTCCAGATAGCTTTTCTGCCAACCCCCCTCCCTCCTCCCCGACAGCCCTTCTGCCAACTCCTCCCCCCTCCTTGCATCCAGACAGCCCTTCTGCCAACCCCCCCCCTGCTTCCCGACAGCCCTTCTGCCAACCCCCCCCCTGGCTTACAGACAGCCCTTCTGCCAACCCCCCCCCCCCTGGCTTACAGACAGCCCTTCTGCCAACCCCCCCTCCCTGCTTCCCGACAGCCCTTCTGCCAACCCCCCCCCCCTGGCTTACAGAGAGCCCTTCTGCCAACCCCCCCTCCCCGCTTCCCGACAGCCCTTCTGCCAACCCCCCCTCCCTGCCTCCCGACAGCCCTTCTGCCAACCCCCCCTCCTTGCTTCCAGATAGCCCTTCTGCCAACCCCCCCTCCCTGCTTCCCGACAGCCCTTCTGCCAACTCTTCCCCCCTCCTTGTATCCAGACAGCCCTTCTGCCAACCCTACCCCTCCTTGCTTCCAGACAGCGCTTCTGCCAACCCCCCCCCCCCCGTGCTTACAGACAGCCCTTCTGCCATCTCCCCCCTCCTTGCTTACAGACAGCCCTTCTGCCACCCTTTCCTTCCCTACTTCCACACACCCCACCTGCCACACTCCTGTCTCTGATGCCACACTGGTCCTCAATGCCAGTCAACCAATGCTGATGTTAGCCCTGCCAAGACATTTCTCCTCCCTTCTGTCAGACATCCCCTGCTGCTGCATCTCACCTGCCACCATTCTTCCCTATGCACCTCTAGGCTGGTCTCCCTGCACAGCTTTATAGCTGCACTGGAAAAATCAGAAGAGAGAATAATTCTAAGTATCAAAAGAAAAAAAACCTATAACTTTTCCTGTGACCATGCTACCTCTGGTGGATGGCCACCCCCCCCCCCCCCCCCCTGGAGGCTGGACACGTGGTATGCACACACATTATTTTGTGGGCCTCTCCAATTGCATTCCCCCGGTGGGTCCTTTATGCCCCAGTGCAACACTGCCTAGGAGTTACCCCCTCTGCACTGTGCATAATCAGGGGGTACTTGGTAAAGCCCTAGAGAAAGCTTTTCTTTTCATGTACTTTCATGTAGACCCAGCGGTAAATTTATCAAGCTGCGGGTTTGAAAATGTGGAGATGTTGCCTATAGCAACCAATCAGATTCTAGCTGTCATGTTGTAGAAGGTACTAAATAAATGATAACTAGAATCTGATTGGTTGCTATAGGCAACATCTCCACTTTTTCAAACCCCCAGCTTGATACATTTACCCCCAGTCTCCAAGCTCTAAGGCGAGTGTGTCTGTGTCTGCACATATCTTAACAATGTGTTTTTTAAATTTTAATCTTTCTACATTCCTCAAAGCTCAAGGATAATATGGACAATGCTATACCAAACCTAGGTATGCACAAGTTTTGTATTTTTATTATATTTACTTACTGTAATAATGTAGGTTTTGCCACACGGGTAGACCGCAACCTATTCTGAAAATATGCACATAACTCTAAAGATACATTTAAGACTGCAACATTTACAAATGTGCCTCAGGGCTGGGTGTATAACCTGCTGCGTGTGGAAAGTCTTGCGAGTCTGACAAATGTGACATTATGGTTGCAAAGCAACAGGTATGATCAAACCAGACCCAATTATACAGGTTTACAGCATAAAATAGCAAAAATCATAACACAGATGAGCTGAAAATATCTGTCCTTTGTGCTATCCAATAGCGTACCTGAGCAGATAGTAATATGCAAATTTAATTGAATTGTATGTGCAGAAAGAATTAAATAAATCATACTTACTAACTCCGGGGAAAAATCCGCATAGAAAGGTGCAGAGTCCGGTGAATCGTGTCATTTTAGCAGCAGACCGGTCAGAGTGCCCATGCTGACCCTTGTCCACCAACAGAAGTAGATGGTCTGCTCTGATGAATCACGTTTTCTTTCACGTCATGTAGATGGCCGGGTGCTTGTGCATCGTTTACCTGGTGAACTGATGGCACCAGGATGCACTATGGGAAGAAGACAAGCCGGCGGAGGCAGAGTGATTATCTGGGTAATGTTCTGCTGGGAAACCTTGGGTCATGACATTCATGTGGATGTTACTTTGACACGTACCACCTACCTAAACATTGAACAGACCAAGTGCACCCCTTCATGATAACGTTATTCCCTGATAGCAGTGGCCTCTTTCAGCAGGATAATGCGCCCTGCCACACTGCAAAAAGTGTTCATTAATTGTTTGAGGAACATGACAAAGAGATCAAGGTGTTGAATTTGTCTCTAGTTGTACCAGCTGGTTCCGTATAGTTGGGTCACCCTTGTTCTCCATAATCAACTCAGTGGACTGTGCCTGAGACAGACATATCTCTGCTGGGGATTGGAGAGCTACTAGCTGAGTAGCAGAAAGGAGTAAGATAACTCTGTCCAGGTTTTGAATACACAGACAGTAGTAGAGGCTCTGGATTGATTTTGCAAGTAAACTTCCTTTAAGTATCTTGGATGTTGCACTAGTCTCTAATGACATTGAGAAGCTAGGCTCAGCGATGGCACCGAGAAAAGTCTCTGCACTAACATAACAAACAAGCAGGTTTGGTGGACTAGTAGCTCTGCTCTACTGACAGCAATGGAAGAGTTCCTGGTTTGAGTCCTAAGGCAGGTTTTGTTTTTAGGCATTTGAATGTTGGTCCAGGCTGGTTGATGACATTGAGCATAATCTCCTCCACCTATACCAAGCAACCAAGGTGGCTCTGCAGACTTGTGTCCAGCTTCTCTGTTTGTAGATAATGTTGGAGTCTCTGGTATGAACCCTGAGACAGACTTCTTTTAACTACCTTGCCTGATGCACCAGAATGAATTATGACTCTGAGGGACATCACTCACATAAGCTTAGCTGGCTCAGAGAATCAGTAACCTGGTTCACTGTATGTAGTAGATGATCGAGGTCTTAGTTCAAATCCACCAACAGTTGTACCTTTTGTACCTTTTGTACCTTTTGTACCTTTTGTACCTTGGATTTTATATCTGGCTTGTTGAAGACATTGAGAAAAGTCTTCTCACATATTTGTATCCTGTGTTTGCTCAGATGACTAGTAGCCAAGTGCTCTCATGTTATGTGATGGCTGAGGTACTGGTTCAAATCCTCCTTAAACCATTGGTTGGTGCACCTGGCTGGTTCATAACATGGAGAACAGGATGCACACTTACCTGTAGAGTGGTCTGACTCTCTTCACATGAATTAGTGAGCAAGCAGTAAAGGGCTCAACTGAGTTGCTATCAATATTGAGAAAAAAGTGGTCTAGTGGTAAGGTAAAAAATGCAAGAAAGAGAGATTTTTATAAGTTGGATGTTTCTTTTGAAACCCCCACAGCCAGGTTTATTAAAGAATGCTGAACAAACATTTTTAACCCATCATTACAAGGAGAGAACCCACTGAGCAGGATGATGACAGAGAAACCAACAACCTGTCTGGGGATTCAAACCAGGACCTCCCACATCACAGTCAGCAATCTGGCTACTAACCAACTGAGCCATCCAAGCCAGTACATGATGTGAGCAGCAGTGAGACTTTTTATAAATGACAACAAGGGGTCTGGAGCAAAATAAAAGTAGCTGTAAATGTTACCTGGTTGGGGATTCAAACCAGAGAATCCATATAACTGTAAACAGGTCTCCTACCTACTGCGCCACCAAGCTGGAACATGTGTTGATGATATAGAGACTTTTCTCATGAACTTCATCAAGCCTGTTGCAACATTCAATTTACTAAAAGGAAACCAGACAGGGGACTTAAACATGAGCCTCCTCTATCACTGCAGGTAAAGAGCCAGGCTACTAGCCCACTGAGCCATTTATTTCTTTAAGAAAGATAATAGACTTTTCTCACTATCTTCGATCAGTAACTTTGTATCAGGAATGGGCCATGTTTCTGAACTACAAGTCCCAGCAAACTCAATAAACCTCAGTCTGACCATCAGTGGAGAGAGTCCAGCCACAACTGGAGTCCTCTATTTCTCTGACTGCAAAAGCCTTTGGTATCTGATTATCTTATATTTCTACATGACTTTTTATCATATCACTTGCACCAGCTACAGGTCAGGTGTAAGTACTGATAACTAGCAATAATGGTCATATATGCATGCTAGAACATGTGTTTGAGAAACTGTAAAAATTTATTTTATGTACAGTAGACATTAATAACATCCTAATAAATGTATTTTATGGAGCGAAAAAATGTAATTTATCTTTTTTATTTTTAACGTTTTGTCATTAATAACTATAACAGGTGACATCAATTGATATTTTTTTTTCCGAGCATGACTTTATATACCACATATGTATTAGACGTATCCTGAAGTGTATTATCTGTTAGAGCAGAGGTGACCTATTATTATTATTATCTTTGACTTATAAGGCGCCACAAAGGGTCCGCAGCGCCATACATTACATATACAGAAAACAGAACCAAGACACAACATGATACACAAATATATACAAACACAGGTGACAGGGTAAAGCAAATCAGATTATATCTGACAGATAATGAAAGGGATGGTAGAAATCAGCAGGAAGAAGGCCGAAGATTAATAAAACAGGTAAAACAGGGCTAGCGAAGCAGGCCAAGAGGTACAGAGGGTGAAGGAACAGTAGAAGGAGCACACAAGGAAAGAGGGCCCTGCTCATGAGAGCTAACAACCTAAAGGGAAGGGGGAGACACAAAAAAGGGTGGTACTAACTAGGGGAGAGAGCCAGGACAAGAGAGTTAGGACCCATATTCATCAACAGAATAGATCTTAATAATACTCAGTAAAAGGCTGTGGATATTGTCCTGTACCCAGCCGAATTTACAATACCTCTGACCTCAAGACAAACGTTTTCTGTTTAGCGGCCTTTTGTTCCTCAAAAAAATAAAAACTATCTTTGCCAATTCGGAAATTAGAGATTTCAGCAGAGTTTGGCCTCACAACGCAGAGCAGCAGGGACAAAACTGTACAACAATACATACGTCCCTTTAAAAATTCAACAGGATATTAAAATATTATTATTATCTTATCTTTTATTTAATGTGCTAACTAGCGAGTTGTGTTGGTGTCTGTTACGTTTATCAATGTAAACTATTTTTATTGAAATCGACATGTGTCATCTACAAACGGCAAGAAACATTATACAGCGAAGATCAAACTTATCATTTGTACTATTTACAGTTTAAGAAAAACATAACACAAATAGAAGAAAGGTCTATTATGTTTTGTTTTATTTTGACAAGTCTGGATAGTTTCCAGATGATGTTGCCAATGGGCCCCTGCCAACCTTCTGATTAGTAGAGGAAATAGAGAGGGTCAACCAAGGCTGCGTGGGAGGGTTTTGATTTTAATTCTTTTAGTTTGTTTTTAAATTGCTCTGTGTTTTTACTTAGTTTTCTCTGGTGCACTACAGATCCCAGAGGGCTCTGGTTGCTATGGCTTGTTGGTACTTGTGCTCCATCAAGTGTCAGCATGACCTGGCAGTCATGGATATGCTGACGCTTCTAATACTACAAGCACCAGCATGCCCGAACACTTAAAGAAGTTCTTGACATGCTTGGGAGCTGTAGTGCACCACATACGTAATGGAATATAACCTCTTTTTTTTTACTTAATTACCCCACACACACCCAGGGGTTGTTGGAAGAGACCTAGTGCTTTAGTTGCCGCAAATCCCACAATTTGACGCCGTTTGTCTTGGCTGGCATAGCCTAGAGCTGCTTTGGCAATTTCGGGGCGATCCCTGGCTTTTTGTCCCCCCGATTTTGCCAATACCAGCCTAGAGCTCCTTTTTTTCACGTTCTTGGGGGGGTCCAGCAGCTGAATTGAGATGGTATTCAGTAGATCTTCTAAATAACCCTGTCCTTGGTGTAATGACACTCCTCGAAACCGCCGTGCAATTTGCCACTGGCTACACAGTTTAGTATTTGGGGTGAGATGATTAAACGGGAAGTAGCGCATTGTGCCGACCTGACGGGCAGACTCCTATAGCTGCCGTGTGCAAGACAGAATATTCAGATTGTTATGTAAGAACTTGCACATAATAGTCATAAATATTCTGACTCAAATGCTGTCCAGACAAGAACCCGAGTATGTTATCACAGAGCGCTGTTGGCATTAGGTTTGGGCTCTGCAGGTAATAAACAAAGGAACCAGTGAGAATACAAACAGGATTTGGGCACAGCTCTCGCAGTATTTACTCTGGCTTACCTGTTACATTCAGATTTTCCAAAAAGTTAACTCAGGACATTTAGATGACGCATCTATCGACAATGTTTGCAGACGTCAGTAAATTTACTGACAAGCGCTACAAATATGTAAATTATATCAGAAAAAATAGAGATTAGTAAAAAAATTATATATATATGGCACTGAGGCCACTCTTTTCAATCCTTTAAGTCCTACTAAATTGTATTATGCTCTGGACAACCAAATAACAGGTGGTTGGAGTCCATGTTTTAAGTGGCGCCCACATAATTAACAAGAACCTTCTACTATTTTCACTTTTTAAGACTATATTTCAAATCACAGAAGCGGACGATTTATACAGTATAAAGGCGGGATAGGAGCAGTGTGGGGTAATATAGGGATAACCACAGTATAAAAGGCGGGATAGGAGCAGTGTGAGGTAATATAGGGATAACCACAGTATAAAGGCGGGATAGGAGCAGTGTGGGGTAATATAGAGATAACCACAGTATAAAGGCGGGATAGGAGCAGTGTGGGGTAATATAGGGATAACCACAGTATAAAGGCGGGATAGGAGCAGTGTGGGGTAATATAGAGATAACCACAGTATAAAGGCGGGATAGGAGCAGTGTGAGGTAATATAGGGATAACCACAGTATAAAGGCGGGATAGGAGCAGTGTGGGGTAATATAGAGATAACCACAGTATAAAGGCGGGATAGGAGCACTGTGGGGTAATATAGGGATAACCACAGTATAAAGGCGGGATAGGAGCAGTGTGGGGTAATATAGGGATAAACACAGTATAAAGGTGGGATAGGAGCAGTGTGAGGTAATATAGGGATAACCACAGTATAAAGGCTGGATAGGAGCAGTGTGGGATAATATAGGGATAACCACAGTATAAAGGCGGGATAGGAGCAGTGTGGGGTAATATAGGGATAACCACAGTATAAAAGGCGGGATAGGAGCAGTGTGAGGTAATATAGGGATAACCACAGTATAAAGGCGGGATAGGAGCAGTGTGGGGTAATATAGAGATAACCACAGTATAAAGGCGGGATAGGAGCAGTGTGGGGTAATATAGGGATAACCACAGTATAAAGGCGGGATAGGAGCAGTGTGGGGTAATATAGAGATAACCACAGTATAAAGGCGGGATAGGAGCAGTGTGGGGTAATATAGGGATAACCACAGTATAAAGGCGGGATAGGAGCAGTGTGGGGTAATATAGGGATAAACACAGTATAAAGGTGGGATAGGAGCAGTGTGAGGTAATATAGGGATAACCACAGTATAAAGGCTGGATAGGAGCAGTGTGGGGTAATATAGGGATAACCACAGTATAAAGGCGGGATAGGAGCAGTGTGGGGTAATATAGGGATAACCACAGTATAAAGGCGGGATAGGAGCAGTGTGAGGTAATATAGGGATAACCACAGTATAAAGGTGGGATAGGAGCAGTGTGGGGTAATATAGGGATAACCACAATATAAAAGCGGGATAGAAGCAGTGTGGGGTAATATAGGGATAACCACAGTATAAAGGCGGGATAGGAGCAGTGTGGGGTAATATAATGATAACCACAGTATAAAGACGGGATAGAAGCAGTGTGAGGTAATATAGGGATAACCATAGTATAAAAGCGGGATAGAAGCAGTGTAGGGTAATATAGGGATAACCACAGTATAAAGGCGGGACAGGAGCAGTGTGAGGTAATATAGGGATAACCATAGTATAAAGGCGGGACAGGAGCAGTGTGAGGTAATATAGGGATAACCACAGTATAAAGGTGGGATAGGAGCAGTGTGGGGTAATATAGGGATAACCACAGTATAAAGACGGGATAGAAGCAGTGTGAGGTAATATAGGGATAACCATAGTATAAAAGCGGGATAGAAGCAGTGTGGGGTAATATAGGGATAACCATAGTATAAAGGCGGGATAGGAGCAGTGTGGGGTAATATAGGGATAACCACAGTATAAAGACAGGATAGGAGCAGTGTGGGGTAATATAGGGATAATCACATGTATAGAGGCGGGATAGGAGCAGTGTGGGGTAATATAGGGATAATCACATGTATAGAGGCGGACAGGAGCAGTGAGGGGTAATATAGGGATAACCACAGTATAAAGACAGGATAGGAGCAGTGTGGGGTAATATAGGGATAATCACAGTATAAAGACAGGATAGGAGCAGTGTGGGGTAATATAGGGATAATCACAGTATAAAGACGGGATAGGAGCAGTGTGAGGTAATATAGGGATAACCACAGTATAAAGACAGGATAGGAGCAGTGTGGGGTAATATAGGGATAATCACAGTATAAAGACGGGATAGGAGCAGTGTGGGGTAATATAGGGATAACCACAGTATAAAGACAGGATAGGAGCAGTGTGGGGTAATATAGGGATAATCACATGTATAGAGGCGGGATAGGAGCAGTGTGGGGTAATATAGGGATAATCACAGTATAAAGGCGGGACAGGAGCAGTGAGGGGTAATATAGGGATAACCACAGTATAAAGACAGGATAGGAGCAGTGTGGGGTAATATAGGGATAATCACAGTATAAAGACAGGATAGGAGCAGTGTGGGGTAATATAGGGATAATCACAGTATAAAGACGGGATAGGAGCAGTGTGAGGTAATATAGGGATAACCACAGTATAAAGACAGGATAGGAGCAGTGTGGGGTAATATAGGGATAATCACAGTATAAAGACGGGATAGGAGCAGTGTGAGGTAATATAGGGATAACCACAGTATAAAGACAGGATAGGAGCAGTGTGGGGTAATATAGGGATAATCACAGTATAAAGACGGGATAGGAGCAGTGTGGGGTAATATAGGGATAATCACAGTATAAAGACAGGATAGGAGCAGTGTGGGGTAATATAGGGATAATCACAGTATAAAGACGGGATAGGAGCAGTGTGAGGTAATATAGGGATAACCACAGTATAAAGACAGGATAGGAGCAGTGTGGGGTAATATAGGGATAATCACAGTATAAAGACGGGATAGGAGCAGTGTGAGGTAATATAGGGATAACCACAGTATAAAGACAGGATAGGAGCAGTGTGGGGTAATATAGGGATAATCACAGTATAAAGACGGGATAGGAGCAGTGTGGGGTAATATAGGGATAACCACAGTATAAAGACGGGATAGGAGCAGTGTGAGGTAATATAGGGATAACCACAGTATAAAAGCGGGATAGGAGCAGTGTGGGGGTAATATAGGGATAATCACATGTATAAAGGCGGGACAGGAGCAGTGTGAGGTAATATAGGGATAACCACAGTATAAAAGCGGGATAGGAGCAGTGAGCAGGCACTCCGAAGGTCTCTAGCCCCCACTACCTCTCTCCTCCCCGGACCTCCTCTATGTAAGGACCCCGCCCGGCCGCCTCCTCCCAGTAACATTATCCTCTGACAGCGGAGACTGCGACATGTCGGGTGAGTCTGAGCACTGACTGGGGAGACTTTGTAGCTGCAGTTTAGGAGGAAAGGTCATTATAGGAACAGATCTGTTTATGTAGCAGTATAATGTTCTAATATATAATTTATAAATATTTATTGCAGGCCTTGCACACACATACACATATACAGATACACTACACATATATCCATCTTACAGGACTTGGGTTAGACCTATATCACTACACTTCCATATAATTACCAGCACATGTAGTCAGCCTGTTCTTACATATTGCTGCTGTTATAAACCGTCTGATCACAAGTAACAAACTCTCCCCATTCGGAGACCGGACACATTGAGGTAACAAGGTCACATTAAACTACACGTTTCCTGTATTTCCACGGGTCATACAGAGGGGTATTCTGCCCGCAGATAGGTGCACAGCTCAGCTGTCCATATAGATAGATATACATATATAATAACTGTATTGCTGTGAAGTAAACACCACTCCCTGGTCTCAGTGTAAAGTAATAATTGTAGAGGTTCATCTAATACAGAGTTCCTTAAACTCAGTCCTCAGGACCCCTAACAGTGCAGGTTGACCATATCTCCTTCCTGGTGCACAGGTGTAATCATTACTGACTGATACATTGTAACAGATCCACAGGTGTAATCATTACTGACTGATACATTGTAATAGATCCACAGGTGGTGTAATTATATCACTGTCACCTGGAAACCTGCACTGTTAGGGCTCACTAAGGACTGGGTTTGAGAAACACTAGTGATGTATAAACATAATGTAACACATACAGGGGTGTGGGTAAGAGCGGGTCCACGCTAAATTCACGCATAGTCGGCTTTTTCTGTAATTTAATATGGGTCCAGCTTTTTATGTGGATATGGGTGATTCAGTGTGACCCAGTAAGATCTGTGTGTGTGAGTTTAGTGTGGATGTGACTTTTGTATATATTTAGTATGGATCCTGCTTTTACCGTCTTCCCACTTACAGTGGCAATAAAATGTTAAACAAGGGTTTGTACGTGTCCCTACAGTACAGGGGAGGGGGCTGGCAAATTGCAGCCTGGGGAGACAAGACTGGACTCTGCAGCCTATTTTAAAGGGACAAAAATGCAGGTGGCCTAGTGACCCAGCCAAAGGATGCACACTATGGGACTGGTCTGGGGGGGGAAGGGCAGCAGAGATGCCGCCTAGCCTACCCCTGCTACAGTAACATTTAATGCATACTTTGTGATTACTTACTGTAATTTCTGATATACTGATATTTCTGTTTAAGCCCTGTGAGCTGTTTATTCTTGTTCTCTTTAATGACACAAAATTGCTGTCTAGATCAAACTGCATCCAATGCAGTGACCACAGCAGAACTACGGCATATAGGAAGCGTGTACAGTATTCTTAACCCTGGACAGTGTAAATGAACAACTTCAATATAAATCCACAGCTGAAAACACATTAGAGAGTCTGAAAGATAAAGCTGTGTTATTTAGTAAAAGTTGCAGAAGGGTCTAAGCAAGCCATTAAATCAGTGGTTCCCAAACTTTTGCAGTTCGCGGCACCCTTAGAGTCTCCATAATTGTTTCAAGGCACCCCTCCAAAATAATTACTGAGCAGTCCTGTTTTATAAGTGGTTGGGTCAAAATAACGTAATAAGTGTTTAGGTCAGGACAGAAATACTTGGTTGTTTGCAAAAATAATACACATTAATCCGAGGGAAAATAATATTTTTATATATTTTTTTTCAATTATATTTCTGTCAAAGAATAATTTACAGCTCTTAAGAGGAATAAGGTCAAACAAAATAAAACATGTACAAAAATCATCACTCTGTGCGCCCTCCTCCGTTCACACTCTGTGCGCCCTCCTCCGTTCACACTCTGTGCGCCCTCCTCCGTTCACACTCTGTGCGCCCTCCTCCGTTCACACTCTGTGCGCCCTCCTCCGTTCACACTCTGTGCGCCCTCCTCCGTTCACACTCTGTGCGCCCTCCTCCGTTCACACTCTGTGCGCCCTCCTCCGTTCACACTCTGTGCGCCCTCCTCCGTTCACACTCTGTGCGCCCTCCTTCATTTTTTTTGTCTGTCCCTCCATTGCTGTTTCCTATCACCATTTCCCCTCCCCTTTCTTTACTTACCATACTTGACCTTCTTTCTTCTATTTCTTCTGTCTTCTTACCAATTCAGCGGCGCCTGGGACCCAGCATCTTCCTCTCTCCTGCCGCTTCTCCCTGAATATGTTGGGCGTAATGACGTCACGCCCGACATTCAGTGAGAAGCGAGGAGGATACCGGGTCCTGGTCGCTGCCAGATTGGTAAATTTTTTTTTTTTTTTTTTTTTTTTTTTTTTTCTTTTTGGCTGCCGCACCCCTAGGAGTTGCGGCGCACACTTTGGGAACCGCTGCATTAAATGAGTGTTGCCATCCTTGCCCCTATCTCCATTCTAAGATGTACACTGATTAAAAGTTGGAAGGGCATTGTTGGTAAACCTCATTATATTGCTCATAACACTGTATAATTTCCCCACACATTGTGGTTTATGAATTAAGGCAAATATGGAATATATATATATATATATATATATAAAATATGCAAAGAGCCGCGCATTTCCAGTCTTTCCTCCATATTTGGTCGCTTTGGATTGCAGTTCCCTGGAGGTGGGGCTTGCCTTGGGGAGGAGTCAGCGCACCTGTGTTGTTGCACCGCACTCTCCCCTCCTCTGTGCGCTAACGACGTCTCCTCTGTTATATGTAATGGCTAAACACTACATATAGCGCATGTAGCTAAACACTACGTATGGGGAAGCTCTGCTCCAAATAATGGAACACATGGAATCAAATTATGCAAGTCCTTAGAGCCCATCATGTATATATGGGTACACTAAATTCACTTGAGAATAGCAGAGTTAACTGTATGTTTGTTTTGTATCTGTTCACGCCCCTGGTGCACATGATTATAATATAAATGCTCCGAGGGTGTGGACACGATCCCCTGTCAATACTGCATTCCTCTATGATTGGGGCTGCCTCGCGGCCTGGAGTCTTTTCGATATTTCAGTGAGATTTATTGATTTTAAATATTGTCAAAGTAGACGTAGAGAGGAGAAAATGGGGGCGAGGTGGGAGGAAGGGCGCCATAAAAATCACATTAGTTTATCTGGTACAATGAGCGGCTACAAGATATCGTCTACCTGATATCATATCCAGTAATGAGATTTGTAAGGAAGGTAGGTCACGTATATTAGTGTTTCAATCCTCTGCTGTCCTGCCCTAGATTTCCCAGCAAGTGGTCCTAGCAGAAGAGCTTGGGGGGCCGGAGAGTCTCCGTTTTATACGAAAATAGCCCAATATGTGATTTTTATTTTTTCTTGGGGAAACCGTTTTCTAGTGATGAGAAGAACATGGACCAACTTCCTACTTGGGTCGTAATAGGATTTGTGGAGAGGTGTCAGAAAGGGGTCCAGGGGGATCTAGGTGACCATTAGGCCACAAATAAATTGAAATGTTTTCCACAATTGAGAGATAAGGGCGATACGAGAATATATGAGCTAACCCAGTTTCATTTCCACAGTTTATCTAACAAAAGGTGGGTGAGGATGGAAGCATTCTGTGACGTTTGAGTGGGTCAAGGAACCATCTGTGTAATTATTTATACAGAGTCTCTACATGGTTAGAGCAGCCAGACAGGCTCTTATGAGGAGTCAGAGATCACTTAGAGAATTTAAAGGACACGGCTTATATAAGATACTCTACTCCGGTAGGGATTTGGTTAATTACAGCTACTAATATATTGTCTGCACACAGAAGTCTTATGGGACTGACTCTGTACAACTGGAGCAGAAGATTTAATCTTGTTACCTCCACTAGTGGCGAGTGCAAATACTGAAGGAGAAAGTGGGTACCCCCAGCGAGTTCCATTGGAGATGGGGAATCTGAGATATAAAGCCCACGTTGGATACCCTGGCCTAAGTATAGCTATAGTAGAAAGCAGAGATCGAGGCCGCTAGGATGTAACCTGAGGACGCAGACATAAGTAAGGTCGCTTTCATGTAGGCTCGGTGGTGTCTATCGCAGGTCTTATAGATAAATATAAAACGCATCCCTACAAGAGGCAGCCTGCAGTAACATTCATAGGGATAGAGCTTTCAATCAAATGGGGAGAGGCAATAATATGATACAGGAGAGAAGTCTGACGTAGAGAGATTTAGTGCTAGATTTACTAAGCTGCGGGTTTGACAAAGTGGGGATGTTGCCTATAGCAACCAAAACATTCTAGCTGTCATTTTGTAGAAGGTACTAAATAAATGATAACTAGAATCTGATTGGTTGCTATAGGCAACATCCCCACCTTTTCAAACCCGCAGCTTAGTAAATCTAGCCCTTAGTGTTAATGTTTTGTAGAGTATTGTAGTTTGACTGGTTTCTTGTCTGTGTGTATACTGATATAATTGTCCTGCTAGACCAGTTGACTCCAGTATAACTTGTAATCCTACTTAATATCATCCTGCACATTGTAGGGTGAGCTTTGCAGGTTCAAAGAAACACACAAGCTAATATATACCTACACATTCATAGTTAATAGGTGAGAGCGGTATCTGCTGTTCACTATCCATACAGAGTCCCTGCATAATCCTCTGCAAGACTGCACGTTTTAAAACCACATATTCATTCTCTTCAGCACCTTTCTGACAGCCAAGATGGGTCAAACAGTGTGCGGTTTCATCTATCTCACCTATCAGAACCAGGTCTCAAAAAACAAACCAGAAAATCTTTTGTTTTGCGGTCATACACTTTTGCAGAACGCAGCTTAATAAATCACTTTATTTTTCGATTGCGACTTCACACCACGCAGTGTTTGAACATACTATGTAATGTGTGGTTTGGCAGTTAGGACGACTCACTGTTTGCAACCTGCAATAAAACCACCAATCGGCACTCAAAGGCAATTTACCCCGTGGGTTTATTTAGGTCAAGGGATGCATCTAGATTACTGGTCATTCTTTATAATGAGGAGAAGGGGGTTGAGTGTATTAACCCAGATAAAGGCTATGTTTATTGTTCTCTTCTAAAACCATAATCGCCCAATTCCCTATGTCATGCAGCGATCCTCAATCACACCCCTCAATAGTGAGGCTAGAACACTAACTCATGTGCCCCAACTGGTCCTGTCTTGCCTAGATTGGCACTATTAGTGTGTATTGTATGTACCCATAGTATGACATAGCCGTTGGATTTCATTGGTCTAGTTAAACAGTGGACCTGGTCACATGATCATATTGTCTTTGCTGTATTTTATTCAGACTTCTATTGACAAAACACAGAACCTAAATAAATAAATAAAGGTACAAGTGTGTCCTTCACCATGTAGTGTAACATTGTGTTGCTGCATTGCATTTCTTGTCTGTTCTTTATGAAAACGGCACCAAAAAAACGACATGTTTGTGCCTTTGTTAGAATATAACCTCTTAGAGCCTTATTTACTTGCTCAAAATGGTGCAAAATATGTACTAAGAGCCCAGATACTTATGTCAAGCACTGGATAGTATATCTGTCAACATTTGAAATTAATTTCCTAGGACATTTTTATGCTGAGCAGGTGCAATTAAGCATGTTATGTGCAGTATTGTCTAGGTTTGTCTTGGTTGACAAAGAAATAGGGGGGGCCCTACTGAAATTAGGGGGAGCCCCCTGCCCAGATGCCTTGTCCTTCCCACTTGATGCTGTGAAATTGGGGACAGTTGCCAACTACGGATTAGACCTGAAAAATTAATGTCTAGTTACGGTTTTAGAGGAGAGTTTTACCTATGAGCATAGTTAGTGAATTACCCTCTAAGTCAACTATTTTACACACAGATTTGTAGATATTGAGAAGCTACAGCTCGCTACCATGTTAGATGGTTAGCTCCCCTTCCCGTTTTTCCTTTTGATGATGAACCCGGAATATTAAAATCTTATTTTTTCCCCAGCATCTTCTGTTCATTTCCCATGTGCGTTTTTATTTGTTCCATACATTGTCTATGCAGTAGCTTTAAGGTGGGATATTGTACCACTGGCTCATTGTACAAGATTTGAGTTAAGGAGAACAGACTCGTTTGTATTACTGAGCTGTCAACATTTAATTTCCGTACCTTGTGTGATGTGGTCTAGTTCAGTAATGGGCAGCTTTATATGTTTCGGGGGCCCCACAGTGAGGCCCTCTAACCTTCAAAGGGCCGCACATCACCCTTAATTTCAGTAATAAGTTAAAACAATACATTTAATCAAAGTAAAAGACCTCTATCTGTAATAACATCAGCAGGCATTGTAAACAAGCGTTACAAGTTCTAAAAAAACAAATCTGACAATAAAGTGGGTAGGAGCTGGGGGCCCCAGTTGAGGGCTCAGAGGGGCCAGGGGCTGCCTGTTGTCCATCACTGGTCTAGATAGAGCTGTGAGGAGTACAACACCCAACATGGTATGTTTACTGAGCTGTGTTATAATGTCCTGTATCTGCATAGGCAGTGCTTCTATTGCAGTGTTGGCTAACCTGTGACACTCCAGGTGTTGTGAAACTACAAGTCCCAGCATGCTTTGCCAATTTATAGCAGCTTATTGCTGGAAGGGAATGGTGGGACTTGTAGTTTCACAACACCTGGAGTGTCGCAGGTTAGCCAACACTGTTCATTGAATAGATGCTAAGGATCTCAGATGGTGTCGTTGTCACCTCTCTGTCACATGTTTGTGCTCACAAGGGGACACATGATGATTGGTACATGTGAGAGACATCTGACTCTTCTCTGGCGGTAACAATGACCGTGGCTGTGACACAGTCCCAGTCTCTGGATATGCCCATGTTTTCCAGTACCAGCTGCCTAGTATATTTACTATTAATAACCTAATTCAATTCTCACTCCCTCTTTTACATTCTTATAAGGTCTATAAGTGGTGCATTTAAAATGCAAAATAATAAAAATAAAAAAAATTAAGAAAAATAAATAAATCACATTATAACCAAGTTCAGCAAGTACATTATGCTGGGATTGTGGTGCACTAAGATCCACCTACACAGTATTGTGCTGGACTTGCTTAGCTGCAGCTCCCCATCAGCAAAACCTCTCGGGACATTATTTAAAAATGTTGATAACTTTGTTATTACAATGTGGCCACTCGGGAGACTGACTCAACCTCTCGTAGGTTTCAGAAATCAACTGTAAGTTGTGCAACTTTGCTGAACAAACAAAGGTGCTTCCAGGTGTGAGGTATACCGGGTTAGAGCGTACTACTTATAAATGACAAGCTGGTATATACAGCACTTGGGGCTTCGTGCTGCAGCTGGACAGTGGTGCATCTAGAAGTACTTGTGGGGGGGCTGCTTTATGACATCCGGGGGTCCCCAGTCCCTCTTGCAAAGAGGAATGCTGCAGCTGTGCCCCAAAAGTAGGATGGTGGCAGCATTTTCTTGAGAAAAGACCTTTCCAGTGATATAAAATGCTCTGTGTGAGTTCAGCCGTGATGTAAGCCCCTAACAAGGTGCCCCGTAGCTTAACCCTCATATCTGGCTCCACCAGAGACTAGGCTTTGCATATGCATATATATATATATATATATATATATATATATATATATATATATATATATATATATATATATATATATATATATATATATATATATATATATCTATCACCACCAGGAAACTGCATTTTGGGGGGTAAAACATTGATCTCCTGCAGGTGTCTATGGGAGCCAACCATACTACATGTTTCAGAAATTTGCCGTTTACAAAACAGTTGGTGGACTTTTTCTTCTTTTTTTTTTTTTTTTTTTTTACCATGTCCCCTTCAGCTGTCTAATAATCCTCAAGACATTCCAGAGAAGGATTATTAGATGATCCTCTTATGCTTCATGAATTACTTACATTTTTTGGGAATATTTGAACAAATCCGAAGATATTTTGAGATGCTTGAGGTCGGATGAATATGTACTTAGACAACTCTCTTACCATAAAATTATTTTGATGTCTGCAGTCAGGCTTAACTTATAATTTTCTGCAGTGCATTTGTGTCAGGAATACTTTGTAGACTTGACTTGTGTATATATAAATATAATATAATCTGGTCCTTGTTAATTATGCAAGTGCCAATGTAACTATCAGGGAAACCTGATAGTTACAGTCTCCAGAATAGGCTCCTTTGTTCTACAACCTTCCCGTTACACTGGATAGGGGGTATGGACACATACGTATATTTAAACAACTAAGGCTGATGAACTTCTTGAAGAGCCTGTGTTCTGTGATATGCAGTCATTGTATACCTTCCACATGTATGCCTTCCCCATAGTAGATGATTTGTGAATCATGCTGTTAGAGCCCCATATACTGTACATGCATATGCAGCAGGGGCAAACGCAGGATTGTTAGAGGGGGGTTTCCACACCACGCCGCCAGTGGGCGTGACCAGCATGCATGGGGACGCTATAATATTACAGTGCTTGGCTGCTCTCCAACTCTTCCTATCCCCATCATATACATGGGCAATGTTGCCTGCACTACTGTTAGGTGAACGCAGATCTCCCTTTTCGAGCTCAGTCGTGTGAAGGGAGACATACCTTCCAATTGTCCCTACAATCAGGACAAAGCCCTGACTGAGTGCGTCAGGACAGTTGGCAGACTGTCTTCTTGCTGCTTTCACTACTTGTTGCTGCTGCTTATGTCCAAAGCTCAATTGCTGCTTGTCTGGATCCTGGAAGGTTGGATCCCTGTTTGGGAAAAAGGACAGGTACATGATAAAGAAATCCCAGCAATGAGTGAACACAGTAGGCCTCTCTCCCCCAAAGGAGCCAGATTTATTTAATCGAAAGCACCCACGTTTAATAAATTAGACCTCCCAGCAACCAACCGGGACAGTAAATTAATGTCCTTCACCTTTATAAAAAATAAATAAATCCATTTTCCTCCCAAATAACCCAACATTAAAGTAATAGGTTTATTTATTAAATGTAAATACTACTTCCTCCCAAACATTAAAAATTAGCATTCACTTTTAAGAAATAACTTTCTCCCCAAACTCAGCCAAACATTCAATTAATAGCATCCAAACCACCCCAGCATTAAATGAATAGTCCCATTGTCCCACCCTTAATAGATCCGCCATAACCTCACTATTAAATTAAATATCCCCAAAATATATATACCACAACAGAGTTGTTTTGGTTGGGTGATGGAAAAATAACATCATGGCACCAGGCCACTAAAGAATTGGGTATCCAACCAGGAATAATCCTAACCATAAACAATAATTGCTAATAACATATAATACAGAGGGAAGAGGGGGAATGAAAACCACCGTGGGGGGACATTTTAATGAATAGTATAAAGAATACTCTCATTTCACAGCCTCCTTGTAAGTCACAGCTGACCAAGTAGAATATGTTTAAAACAGGTAAGAGGCAGACCTAGGCAACCCGCCCCACAGAACCAGTATTGAGGTGCAGGTACATCTCAGTAATAATCAGTTAGCAAGGTCTAAAATCGCAGACTCAGGAGAGTCTAACCGACTATGAAATTAATATTTCATACCCCATCCACTTACGTTAAAACCCCCCCCCCCCCCCCCCCCTCTCTCCAACACGTATATTAAAAGCCTCCAAGCCTATGTGTACAAAGGGACTATTGTACTTATACATGGCTGTGAACAGTGCAGACAGAAATGATCTGCACACACGCTTTAAGGTGGTTGGTCCTGAGGGTAGAGTGCCCCAGGCTGGGAGGGGGGTTTTCAGGCACTAGAAACCCCCCTTGGGTTTGTCTATGTACAGAGTCTGGTTTAAAATTACTGGAGTTTAAATTTTCTGTGAATATTAATGGCTTCTCCCACAGTTTCCATGACCTGAAAAAGTGGCTTTGCCGTGGCAAGGGCAGACTGCAAATCCTGTAGGCATAAAGTTCGAATGGTACTCTGCCTTGGGGCTCATTTTACCATTTAGGCAAGCTGGACACATCCCCCCGGGCAGCACCGATCAGGGGGCAGCCAAGAAATCATAAAACGTTCATTTAATTTCCTTCGTTAAAGGAACTTGTCAGAATTGAAGGCATTTGAAATAATTCTAGGCCACAAACCTAGCACACTGGCTGATCCTGCTGGAGTGATGCATTTCAATGTGATTGTCCTTGGAAGCCACACAGGCATTGATACTGAGCCAATTTAAAGTGTGTGCTTAAAGGTCCATATCCATTTGTGCCGTTTTCACATGTACAATGCATGAAACTTGATAACTTTATTTCCATTCACAATCAATTTGCCGGTACAATGTTGATTGTATTTACTGCATGAAGCCTGTTCAAAGTACATAGTAAACATGTATAATTCCTTCTTTCAATAGCTGCCTGTGTTTTGGTACATTGCAGAAATCTACTAGGTGGGTTTATCTGGCTGTGGTAATGGGGTGGGGGGGGGGGGGTTTGTACACTAAAGCTTATTATAATAAGAGAAGGCGTTGCCCATAGCAACCAATCAGATTCTAGCTGTCATTTATCACATACATTCTAGAACTTGATAGCTAAAATCTGATTGATTGGAGGTTGTTTTATCCATAGCAACCACTTATCCTTTTCAGGAGTTTTTCTACCCTTCTGTGTATTTGGCGGAGACCTCCAAAAGTAGACCCCATCTCTGACAGTCAGACATCCCAAAAACAGATTCTGAGAACTTATTTGGGGTTCTGACTCATTGATTGTGCACCTCCGTTTTAGAACCTGCACATTTTCAAACATCTTCTACGTGGAAGCGTCTGACATGTACTATAGATCTGTGAATGTTACGTTGTTCTTATGTTCAAATGCTCTGACGTGTTCATTCATACCCTACCTCGTATGCCGAAGATACGTAAAATATTATCCGACACAGAATTTAATTTATATATAGTCACAAAACTGCTCCGCATGAAGAATGCATTATATAGAGAACCGTGCCTATAGCGCCACCTACTGGCTCTTCTGATCTACAGCACTGGGATCTTGATCTTCGAGCTTTTTTTTTTTTTTTTGGTCTAGGGATAGAGGGGCCTTAACTCTTTTGAGGGGGCCCTGAACTACCGTATCTTTGGGTACAAACGCACCGATCCCAGGCTTTCACCCCAAAAAAAAAATTGGTTAGAACGCTGCATAGAAGTGAAACAGTGGTTCCCATTCACTTTTATGTGTCTCTTTGGCAGGATTGCATTCTATACCACCCATCTAATACTTACCTTATTCCTGCAAATCTGTATTCTAGCCCAGTGCTGTGACGCTCCCCAGGTAAGGAGGTTATTAACGTTTGTTTTTGGCTTCAGAATTGACTTATTGTTTTAATGGAGGTGGTAGCTCGTATTGGAATCATCTAGCCGTGTAAAAGAAATTGCATCCCATAGCTTGTAAGCTTGCGAGCAGCGGCCTTCTCACCTCTTCGTCTGTTTTACCCAGTTTGTTTAATAGGTTACTGTGTTTGTCCCCAATTGTAAAGCGCTACGGAATATGTTGGCGCTATATAAATGATGATGATGTGTACAAGTTATATGTAATCCTTATCTTCTGCTGTTTGTCTTCAGTTAAACGAGCTCTTGTGGTGCTGGCTCATCAGGAGCGGACGTCCTTTAATTACGCCATGAAGGAGGCAGCCGTAGACGCGCTACAACGGAAGGGCTGGGAAGTCTCCGTGTCAGACCTCTACGCCATGAAGTTCAACCCTCTGGTGTCGCGGGACGATATTACAGGTACCCAAACTGTGATGAATGAGGAAGTGACAATAGACCTGTACTATAGATGAGGTATCTTTAACCAATAGGAAATATAAAGCTTATCCTTTGATTGTGTTGGTTATAGGAGAATGTCCCGCGCTCACTGACACACGTAATAGTCCAACATAAATGTTGCAGCAACCAATCAGATTCTAGCTGTCATTTATTTAGTGCATTCTGCAAAATGACAGCTACAATCTGATTGGCTGCTATAGGCAACATCTCCACTTTTTCAAACCCGCAGTTTAGTAAATATAACCCCCAAGTCTAGGGCTCCTTTTTGTCCTTCAATGCACCTGTCCCCAGACAGACGCTGTATTCCCCCTCTTGGATTTACCCTCAAACAGTTGTTATGCTCCATTTCTTGACAACATCAGGAACAGACAGCTCCCAGTGCCTCTCCCCTTGTAAGTGCTGATCCCACCCTCTCATCCTGTGCAGGATAACTGCGGGCTTAGCAGTCTGTCGCCCCCACTGGCATGGACCAGTGCCTCCCTCTCACTATAAAAATTGGCATAGAGGACAGGAGAGGGAGGGTTCAGCTGTGGTAATGTCTAAGCAGTGGGAGGGGCATCGACAACCAACTTTGTTTGAAGTAGGTAAGATGCTGCAGGGTGGAACAGATGCTGGCTGGAATCCTATGGCAGACACTGATAGCTAAATATGTAATTGCAGGATGAATAAGAACAAAAATGTCAAACAAGTTGCGATCTAAGGGTGACACTAATGACAGATCTGACTGGACAAGTCTCCTGTGTTTGGTTCCCCTGTACCTAAATGGTCTTATGTAACTTGTCAACTTCACAAACACAATAAACCTCCTTGGTGAATGTGTCTAACATTATGCTACTACCTCTTTTTAAGACCACGTCAAAATGTACGATCAAGTTGGGTGGTAAAGTATACAAAACTATAAAACAAACCCCCTTTTTTTGTTTTCTCAACTGTTTTTATAACCGCAATACTTATGCACTCATACTAGAAACAAATAATCTCATTAATCCAACTATAAACCGATCACGTTTTCAGTTTACTATTTTATTACAGTCCCAATTTCCTATTCATAATCTTTTTACCAAGAATACGATTTGTTATTTAAAAACTCTACAATGAGTAAAATTGACTCTGTCACTGAACATCGCAACATAAAAAAAAAAACCCCAGACAAACCAAAAACTAAATTGTTGCGACCAGCTGCGTGCGGCTCGCTCTAGGCCTCCTTCTCCACTGAAGCATTGATGTTCTTGTGCAGGAGAACCACAGGACTCTGAGAACTTCAAATATGGAGCAGAGTCCGCGAAGGCCTGGAAGGAAGGACGGCTCAGCAAGGACATTGTGGAGGAACAGAAGAAGCTGGACGCTGCGGACTTGGTCATATTTCAGGTGCCATCATTATATTTATATAGGTGGGAGGGGTATTTTCCTATATGAAACGTGTGATAAGCTGGAAAGAGAGTAAACTGGCTGCATTCTTTATATATAGGGGATTCTATTCTATATTTATAGGGGATAAAATGCTTAACCTCACTGGGCCCGATTCATTAAGGAAATGTAAGTAAGGCAAAACCATGCTTCATTGGAGGGGGAGGTAAATTTAAAATGTGGAGACAGATTTATATTTGGGATAGGGCATGTCCTAGATCAACTTTAAATTTCAGTGTAAAAAATAAAGCCATCAAGTATCTGTGCTACATGAAAAAAAACAGCCAGTATTTATCTTATGTGCAAATAAACTCATTTGCACCCCTTGCATTGTAACATGGTTTTGTCCAAAAAACTTGAGAAAGAAAACGTACTTAATTTTTTGCTTAACTCTCCTTAATCGGGCCCACTGACGGCTGTCAAGGCCAATGTGCAAATTGCACAACTCTACCATATAGTGTCTGTGTATATATGTGGTGTTCCTATACTCGGGAGAAATAGGCCATACAATTTGACTCTAGCCAAGTCTGTCCAGGGTCTTGCGAAGGCTGATTTCTCACGAATGCCTTCTTAGCATCCCCCCAGAAGGGTTCTGGCCGGAAGGCCCCTTAAGGTCCAATCAGACAACGCTACAGTGGTAGCCTACCTGAACCGTGGAGGGGAACTCGCAGTGCCTTGGAGATGCGGGAGACTGCACAGATCATGTCCTGGGCGGAACATTATGTATTGGTGATATCCATTCCACCAGGGTTGTTGGTGCTTCATGGGCTGCGCATCACGTTGCTATGGCCGTACAGTTGTGTATACTTTGGTGTGTCCCCTAATGGCAGAAAAAAAGGACTTTAGAGCGAGTAAAAAAAATTCTTCTAGTCTATATTGCCTCCCAAGTAAACTGACTTTTTGATGACCGAAAATAGAATGGTATAAAGTAAAGTGGATTATCCATTGTCCCTACGCAGGTATTAATCAGTACAGTTGTATTTTCTTTTGACAGTTCCCCGTGCAGTGGTTCGGGCCCCCTGCGATACTCAAGGGCTGGTTTGATCGTGTACTAACCCAGGGCTTTGCTTACAGCCTATCAGCCATGTATGACAATGGGCATTTCAAGGTGAGTCCGAAACAGATAAACACTGTTGTTGACTATATTCCATATTAGCCAATAGCGTTAGATTCCACTATACTGGGCTGTGTATTGCTGTTTAGAATGTGCCATACATGACTCAAACTGATGTATTTGCCCAATAATTAAGCATCTCTGGAAATTATTAGTTTTAGGTTACAACAATACAGTCCACCCAAAAATATTTCATTTTAAATCACACTCTCCAAATTATCAGAACAGCAGACCCCTCCCATTCAGGTAGATATTCACTGATTGGTCCGTGCTCCTAACACTTGACAAATCCTGTGTCCCCTGAGCACTGTATGTAAATTCTATTGATGGAGGGAGGTTATATGATGAACAGCATCTGGCCCTGTCATTATGATGGGGGAGATGTGTTTGGGTGACTTTTACCTTTAAAATGAGCTACCTACTTTTACAGTTTGTATTTTGTTTGTCTCTAAGTATTTCTATTTTTTTTTTTTTTTTTTTTTTTTTTAAGCAAATAGTTATTGAAAATAAACTTTATCTAGTCCTGACATGAAACCTTCCTCCTTTCTCTCTGACAAGAATAAAAAAGCAGTTCTGTCCTTTACCACCGGAGGGCTGGAATCCATGTACGGCCCAACTGGGATTAACGGTGACATCAATGTAATACTGTGGCCAATACAGGTAGAACTAATCATTACAAATGCATCTTTTGGTCTATAAATGTGCTTTATAATTAAGTGTTTTGTTCTGCAGTTTGTCCTTTACAGTGTCTTGTGATTTTAATCACTAGACAATAAAGGCTACAGTCATATTTTTTTATTTTTTTGCATTGTCTAAAATATTGCAGGAACTCCCTGATGAAATGAATATACTGTGTCACAGAAATGCATCCTGGCTCATTATAATACTCAAAAACAAAACATTGGCACCATTGTTTGATGACCAACAGTAAAGGACTAGACCAGTGTTGGCTAACCTGTGACACTCCAGGTGTTGTGAAACTACAAGCACCAGCATACCCGTCCAGCAATAAGCTGCTATATATTGGCAAAGCATGCTGGGACTTGTAGTTTCACAACATCTGGAGTGTCACAGGTTAGCCAACACTGCACTAGATAGTCAAAATCTTGCTGGTTTAAGGGCTTGTACACATGGGTGCTTTCCCTGCTTCATGTAACATTTCGCTATACCCTTGTTCTCGTACTGTATTCAACAAGAAAATTGAAATTTTTGTACTTGCGTTAAATACTTCTCTCTAAATCCAATGGGGGACGCCAGAGATTGGGTATTGTAGTTGGAGCCTTTGACAGTTTCTGCTGAAATCGAAGCTGCTTCCTGACCCTCAGTAGAGGAGTCTCTGGTCACCAATGTCCCGTCCCAGATGGAGACTTGGTGGTGATGTCTCTGCTCAGCCGCTGGCAGAGTAATACTCGCTCCTCCAGCAACAGACTAAATGAATCCCACTTTCTATACCCCATGGATGTGCCATAGACAATGTGTTATGAGAGCAATGATCTCTAATCTTTGGTATGTTGAAGTTGTTAGATATGTACCTGTCTTGCCTTAAAATACATAACACCGTATCATCTCCTGCTGTGATTCTTACTGTATTCATGTTGAACATTACCACCTCCTAGATCCTTATTTTTTTTTTCCCTTATGTAAATATTGAAGGATGAATGGATACAAATATTCAATATAGGACTTTACGTAGGTTCTAGAAGGATTTATCTTCTACAGTTATCAGTTGTATTGAGAAGATTATCACACTTTAGTGGGGGGGGGGGGTCCGATTCATGGGTGCTGGGGTCCAATCACACAGGGGCTATGTTCTACAAAGGGTTCTAGTGACAGAGTCCAGCTGACCTCCTCTGTGTTACTTCCGCAGCAAGGAACTCTGCACTTCTGTGGCTTCCAGGTACTGGAGCCCCAGATAAATTACAGCATCGCCCACACCCCTGCGGAGAAACGCTCCCTGATCCTGGAGGCGTGGCAGGCTCGTCTGGACAGGATTTGGGAAGAGCAGCCCATCAACTTTGTGCCCAACGAGGACTTTGACCTGTCCTTTGCAGGGGGGTTCGTACTGAAAAAGGAAGTTGTGGAGAAGAACGCAGACAAGAAGTATGGGCTGACTGTAGGCCAACACGTCCACAAACCTCTGCCACCCGATAACCAAGTGAAGGCTGGGGGCACCTGTCTCTGAGCACTGTATATACCCCTGTGTAGTAAATAAAGTAGACCTGACTTTCATAGTATCTTGTTGTTATGTTTTACTTTCCACACACACCAAACTAAATTATTATATTTGTTTCTCAAATTCCTAGAACGAGGAATTAGATTTATCAAACCTTCTAAAAAATGAAAAGTGGAGGTGTTGCCATAGCAACAAGTCAGGTTCTAACCATCATTTCTCTAGCATATTGTTTCTTAAACCCAGTCCTAACGGTGCATGTTTTCCGTGTCTCCTTGCTGGACCACATACATTTATTACTGACTGGCACAATGTAACAGGTGGTCCTAATTATTTCACTTGTTATCTGGACAACCTGCTCTGTTAGAGAGGTCCTGAGGACTGGGGAAACATTGTACTAGATAGATGACTGCTAGAACCAGATTGGGTGCTATAGCAACACCTCCACTTTTCCTTTTGAGGTTTGATAAATCTAACATCCGGAAGATATAGTCCTAGGGATAAACTATTGTCAATCTTGCAAATAACGTAACATTTTGCTTTTACTTAAGGGACACATCACAAAATTTGATTTTTATATATTTTATAATTTGTTAAATATAAAAACAGGTACTAATGGTATAAAAATAAGACTGGATCTTACCAGGCAACTTGAATAGCAGTTAGGTGTCACTAATGTTCTGTCTTTCTCCATTCACTCATAGCTGTATAGATGCTACCCAGTCAATAGATAACACTTAAGTTTATATTAGCAACTTGCTCTCTGCTCACATCATGTGCCTGTGGTTGCCATAGAAGCCCAAAAATTATTAAAGTAACCTGAAGAATTAAGACAAGGGAAAGTAGTAAATACCAACATTTCAATTATAACCTACCACAGTGATTTATTTAAAAAAACAAAAAAAACAAACACTTTTCCTTTTCCCCCATGGGATTCACTGTAACTTAGATTGGCTCCTTAGCTATATTTCTAATAGTTCACTAATAAAGAGCTGATTGTATTCATATTCTGTTGAGCGCAATCAAGCCAATATTCATGCCAAGTAATACAGTGTAAGATTATAACATCAGGTGATCTGATACCTGCACTACAACAGCAAACATTTAGCAGATCATCTTCTAGCCATCCACACAAAAATAAGTCACGAATATGGCAGGGGCCAACAACCAACCGCTTTGATTTAGTCACTGAACATTGCAAACAGATGTTGGTCTGGATTAGCAGTTGATTTGTGGTCACTTAGGTCTAAAAGAGACTAAGTGGCCATTGAAATTACAATGTGTATGGGCCAGTGGTGGATCAAGGGGGAGGGGCACAATTCCCCCCCCCCCCCCCCCCCCCTGCCCAGTCACTCCGATTGTGAGTAGCTGCACACTATGTACAGGTACAATGACCTGCACAGAAGTTAAAAAAAAAAGAGTGCAGGGCCTGAATTACCCCCTTCCCCCCAAAAAAATTACAATCTAGATTGGGCACATTGAGGAACAGGAGTGCAAAAATCTTGGAGAAACTGGATAGACAGTGCAGCATCTCCCCCTAGTGGCTCTGATACTACATTACAGGCTGACAATACATCTATGGTTTTGACCACAAACATAAACAAAAGCAGACCACACACGGAATGAAAACTTTCAATGTTTTTATTTATCGATTTGAGCTGTTTACAGAAATATAATTGCAAAGAGTATACAAATATCCCAATAGAAGCAAAATATCCTTTGTTTAATATTTAACACGTTATTACAAGATTGCTATAAACAATAAAAATACCTCTGCCCCTCGACAGAACAAACTCTGCGTAGCTGGTATAAAATGAATTGCTGCCCATTACACCTGAGCCGTGCGCTGCACCGCTCAATCATGGAAGGAGGATGGAGAGGCTCAGCCAGCAGACCCAAGCACCTGCTCTGCAGGTCTGTCTGGCACCTCTGTGACCACGCTAACCTCAGATGCGGAAACGTCCCACTCCTGGAGTCACACTATAAACAAATACACACACACACACAGATGTGGTCAGCGGCCATGAAGATGTAGTTGGCGTAACAAGCCCAGTATTTGTGTCCCGTCACAGATGCTTTATGTCCACCCGTCAGTTGAATAGTGTATATATAATACAATGTACACACATTGGAGGTTCTCCTGACATAGCTGGTACAACCTCTGTGTAACCAATGAATAAAACGAACTTTGGAACTGTTAATACACAAAATATACATATTATAAACCACTTAGTCTCCTGCAGCTGTAAATTAATGTAAAAAGTTAGTGTTCTGTCTTCGTCATCATTGTATGTTCTTAAGTAACGTGATGTTCAGTAAAAGCACTATACAGATCAGATGTAAGACTAAGTGCGGATGTTCAGGCACCCAAAGGAGCCTCCTTATGGCTAAGGAGTAAATCTGGAGTATTAAGGTGTACTTGGCCTTCATTCCTTGCACAAAATGAATGCCGTCACTGAGACACCCAAGTTTCCGAGTGAATTTATAGACTACGCAGCCGACAAAATGGCCAACTCTAGTGCGGAAGTGATCTTGCTCCAATGAAACCACTGCTTTGGACAAAGATCTTTGAAAGGAGGCCACACTCTGGCCTGTCCTACTTTGTGTCCCATAATGATTGCAAGTTGTGATTAAGCCTTTGTTCCATCCTCCCCGCATGCAGCCCGCAGCTGGGGCTCGCCAACAACAATATGGCGTAACTTTGGCCAACGATTCTCCTCACACTAGATCTTTATTTAAAAAATACATCTAGTTACCAAAATAGTGTCACTGTAGTCGTGTGTTCACGTTCTGCTACAGCAACAAGTACTGCGCCTCAGGCGGAAATAACATTTATCTCCGGATCTCTTCTGCTGTGGCAGCAAATTATCGTTACCGCTGATGCCCAAATAGCTGCAGAATAGTCAGTCACAATATCTCCCCCTCCCTAGTAATGCAAGGGCTGGTCTCGGCCTTACACAACTGCAATATAGGACACCGAGCTGCGTACATGTATAATCTAAAACGAACTCCTCATACCGTTCATGTACATGGAGGGCAAGAACAAAGTGCTGGATTTACCCCCCCTTAGTGTTTGGATTGCTGAGTGAAGAATATTGGTTATCGTGACTTTTATTTATTAATATAACACTGTCTTATATTTGTGTGTTATAATAGCTAACTAAGATAACACAGTAATAAATAAATACACTTGTTCATGATTCATTTCCAGCAATCACTGCACCCCTAGGAATAAATCCTTAAATCCCATATCTCTCCTGTATTTTGATACCTAATAAGCATCATTCCTCTGGATTACAGGAAGGCTTACAGTCTGGAAGGGAGGGGTGTGTTTTAAAAGTATAACCCACCACTTTTTTAATTAAAAATATATTACTTTTTAGTAGTGACCCCAGAAGATCAGAAAATACATTTACGAGACACTACAGCTATTTTTTATAACCGTATGTTTACTATAACCGGAGATAATATAATACAATTGGAGGTGAAACAGATAACTTTTATATTTTTACTGTAAGAACTTAGGTGGCTCTGTCTTCGGCCTGCGGGTGGGTACTGCATCCTCTATACACTGTACTACGTGCATTGATGATGGAAAATCTCTTTGACATATCTGGCCGGTCCGCTATGATCCTCTTTTTGGCTAACGGTTTGTTGAATACCCACTGGTACAATTTCAATATTACTCTATAAATAAGCCTTATTTCCTAACCGCTATACTTAAGGAATATACTATTAAATCAAAGTTGAATCATGGGTATCAAGCTGCAGACTGAAAGTGGACCCGAAACCTTCAACCCACAGAAGCAGCCATTTATGAGCCAATCGAATCATCAGAAATCAATGACATCACTAGGGCCAGAGACTGGTGATGTCACAAGTTCCTAGTGAACCGATAGGCTGAATATTTGATTACTGGTTCTGCCTACACACTGGTTGTCTTCGCTATGTGTAGGTGATGGGTCCAATGTAAGCTGGGTTCTAGGCTCATAAACATAACGAACATGTGCACTTGACACGCACTGGATAAATACAGTCCTATATTGTCTCTTTAATTTAAGCAAGATCATTCATGAGCACATGGGTGGAGGCGATAATACCACCAGGCTCTATTCATATAAGGACAAAGAATAAAAGGTCTGGAGGTGCAATAGCCTTAGAGAGGTGATGTTACATAGTATAATAATCTACCATGTCCTAGCCCAGAATCTAACCGTGCAGAGGGGGCATTCTCCAGTTCTTTGGCCTTGAACTCCGCCGTCACAGGTTCTGAGCGGTATAGAGGAGCGTTATATTATTTACTGTTCATAGTGAATGTTCAGAATCTGCAGCCATTCCAGCCCACGTAATTCAGTGCTAGTCTACAAGAACAATAGACGGCGTCTCTGTACTGATCCGGCAATAAGCTGAATGTGTTAACTTGAGCGCTGCTGGGAAGTCCTGAAACCTAAACATTGTGGATTACACAACAACAAATGCATCCTGTACAAAAATACCAAGGAGGGGTCAACAACACCGCTTCTCCTTCCTCCCCCAAAAACACAAAATGTACTCCCATTCCAGCAGCCCTTCCATTTCTGCCCTGCCCCCTTGTACAAAGGAGCTACAGAGACTAAGACTGACCAAACCTGCCACAAACGTGTGCAAAAATGTATAATATTTATATATAAACCTTTTTTTTATGTACTTATATATACTTCTGCTAACATACCTTGTTCAGTACATGTAGCAAATACCAGATTCCTAAATACAAAATAGAGATTTCCACAAAAGAAAAAGAAACCTACAAAAAAAAAAAACAAACAAAAAACATTTTTGAACGATTGAAAACTAATCAAAAAAAATTAAATGGCCTGGAACAGGCCTCACTCTGAAAAAGTTCCCTTCATATCGGTAAATAAACCCGCACTATTGAAACCATTAACAAAATAAATCGAGGACTGGCTGCCTTTTAGCACTTCAGCGGCTGTGGAACCAATCTATCCCACGATGCTTTGCTAGCTCGTGGTCCAGCAGCTAGAGGGTTAAAAGCGGCCAATCCTGGATCTGATATCTCCAGTTAGGAGAGATTTAAAAAAAAAAAAAAAAATTACAAACACACAAAAAGGAGAAAAATGGGTTAGCTACAAATATAAACAGTTTAGAAACTAAAATATCTACATGGCTCAATAAAATAAAACTCGATGCATCTACCGCCCACTAGAGGGCGACAGAAAACAGATTTAAGTGCAGCATTACTTGTCTGACATAGGAGGGCTCCCCTGCCACATGTAATAAGAATGTGGATACACTGGGAAGCACTGCCCCATCAATATAATGACAAAGACTGGCATGGCAAACCTTGCACGGCTGCCAAAGGGGGCCCAATAACAAGGGCCGCGCTGGCAGCAGAAGCTCAGTTTACATGCAGGACCGTTCTAATATACAATCTATTGCAGCAGCTTCTAACACTTTGCGGACAGCTCCGTAATGAGACAGGTTAATGCGACAAGCTCACACCATCACAGCTTCTCGGGGGGGGAGCAAATAAATGGATTCCTTCAGGGGAAAAAAGAAAATTATATATTTATATCTATCTATCTATCTAGATAGATATAGATATATATAATTTTTTATATATAGTTAATAACTATATATGTATATATTAGAGATATATATTTTTATGTACATATTTATAAATATATACATACACACTACATAACACGCATGGATGAAATAAGAGGTAAACATTACAACCACTGTAGACCAGGATTCTTAGGGTTACAGCTTTCTGGAGTATGACTTCTATGTTAGATCTGTAGTCTTGGTTGCTAAATACTGAAGAAAGACGAGAACAAGCCAGGGAGGGGGGACACATAGAACCTCTTGTACTTGGACCGTGGCAGAATAATCCAGTTATGACAGTTTGGACGCTCTTCTTGCTGCACCTGGAACAGAGAATTAGATTGGTGTGGTTTAGTCTACAGGGACGTTCTGGGTCACCATTAAAAGGATAATTCATACTTGTTATAACTTAAGTACTTCTCCCCTTAGGACCCCGCCTCAGCACTGTGCAGTAATCCAGAATCGGGATGTCCGGTCCCTATCTGTGGCCCAGGGAGCACACGATCCTCCCCCCAGGTCATTAAACCATTTCTGCACGCTAGCATTGTGACATATTAAAATCGTTGGTTATTATTGGCTCCAAGACACTTCAGATGTTATAGGATGTTGGTGCATATGATTGGAGGAATGACAGGTTTGGGGTGGGGTGGGGAACATGACAAGATTGCTAAACTGGGGCCAATGGTGCATATCAGGTCCTTTGTGGGAGACCTGAAGGGTCATGTCTGCAGAACTACCCTCTGACAAAACAGGAGTCACAACTACTGACCCAATCAGCTAAAAATCACAAGTGTATGTTTATGGAAATCCAGAAAATATGAGCTGCTGTTGGAGGCAACGGAGGACTGGAGTTGATAAACACAGCTTTAAACAACAGCCCTGCCTGGCGGATTTTCTCTCAGGGACGTAATACTCAATTGGGGAGCAGGGGGTCCTGGGGAGGGTAAGTTCATTCTAAAATGTTCCCAAACTGAAAGCCCAACAGAAGAGTGAGGCCTTGGGGACAGATGGACTTGGCCTCCCCAGGTGTTCTCACCCACAGGCCCTAGAGGAACGGTTTTCTAAAAATGAGCCCAACAAACAAAAAGAAAGGTGGTAGTCCTAAGCCCCAAACCCTGTTATTTATAAGATAACAGATGTACACAGCTTTATGGTTCCTTCTTCTGTTGTCTACTTACCATCTAGAAAGAACCGGACATATTGTTCCCCTGATTGTGGAGAGACACCAGTAAATTGTTGATCTTCTCCATGTTCTGATCTGTCGCCATTGAGGAATTGTCAGTCATTTGCTGCGACAGAAGTGTAGTCACCGACTGTCCATCCACTTGAGACTGTCCCGGCTGACCTAGGCCCATCATCTGATTATTCATGGGTCCAGCCGTTGGAGAGATCATCTGACCGCAATCTAAGGGAGATAAGTGGACTATTAGGTTCACACATGACTCTTACACCTCAAGCATTTAACAATGTATTAGACCTGCCCCCAACACACAGTGGAGGCAGCCAATTAATGGGCTGGACCGATATCCATAAATGCAGCCCATCAATTCATTGGCAAGCAGCGGCGTCACTGGCTGACTCCACTAAGTGTAGGTGACACGTTCTAGAGAACATCGTCACTCACTGTTCTGAATTCCAAACAGGAACATTCCTGGGGCCTGTGAAGAGGACGCTGTCGCGCTCTGCATCTGGCTCATAGCGCCCCCTGCTGAACTGTGGAACATAGCAGCCTGCTGCTGGGGAGGGGGTGTGGTGCCCTGGATGGACTGAGAGTACATGCTGGTCTGCTGCAGCTCCTGTTGGCTCATACTGTTCTGCAGGGCCGACATAGAGGCGGGGGACATATAGAGAGTCACCTGCTGCTCCGGAGATGTGGGCGACGCTTGAACCAGCTGGAGCTGTGGGGAGTTGTGAAACATAGGAGACTGCTGCTGCTCGTGTTGAGAGGTAACTGGGCTCTGAGCTTGGAAGTCCATGTTTTGTGCATGGAACAGGGCTTGGTTCTGCTGATCTTGGGTGGCCATTGCTTCCTGGCTCTGACCGAACAGCATGTTTTGCTGTTGTTCTTGGGAGGCCATACTGGCCATAGAACTCTGAGCTCCAAAGAGGATGCTCTGTGTTTGCTCATGGGGAGAAGGACTGCTCTGCATACCAACCATGGAGTGAGTTGCCTGGAAGATAGAGTTCTGTTGGTTCTGTGCCTGGTACAGGTTCTGCGGGGACTGCTGTTGCTGCTCCTGTGCAATCATCGAGTTCTGGATGTGAGACAACTGGGCCTGTTGCTGAAATGCCGCCTGCTGCTCTGGGCTTGGAGCCGCCTGGAGCTGCGAGAGGGAGTTCTGACTCGAGAAGAAGGACATCTGCTTCTCTTGAGGCACTTGGCTGCTCTGTAAGGAGCTCATAGTGAACATGTTGGTGGCCGACTGCTCTGGAGGAGCAGATATTGTGCCTTGCTGATGATAGAGCGGAGACTGGATCTGATCTTGCGAAGAAGAGGAGCCTTGATGCTGCACCATGGAACCCGGAGGGTGGAAGAGAGCCCCTTGTGTTTCTTGGGACATATTCTGGTTATCGGTTAATGTGTTCTGGGAGTGGTAAAGTGGAGCGTGTGAGTGAGGAGGCTGCTGCAGAAAATTACCCTGCTGGAGGGCCATCATGTCCCCAGCTTGTTGGAATAGTCCAGTCCCCTGCTGCTGACCTCCACTTGTCTGGACACCAAGCATGTCTTCTGCAGAGTAAAGGTTGACTTGAGATTGTCCATCTCCGCTGTGTTGCATCTGGACAATCGTTTGGAAAACGCTGTTCTGCATTTGCTCTGCCTGGGCCGAGCTATTGTCGTTGTCCGCAGAGCTGGAAGATTGGAAGATGTTGGCACCCGAGGCAGATACTTGCTGCTGCCCTGCACTGCCGTCACTCCCAGAGACTCCTGGTGTGGAGAACATATCACACTGCATCTGCATCTCTTCACTAGCGGAGAGTCCGCTGATTAAGTGAGACCCCTGTTGATGTTGGTAGACTGGTGGCTGGATGCCTCCCGAACCAGGACTCTGAGTTTGGAAAATGTCTGACTGAATTGGTCCTTGTGCCTGGTGGATACTTTGCTGCATTTCCATGACCAAGGCTGCGTTGGTCTCCATGGCTTGCTGCTGACTGGACAGGGAGTTCTCGGCTTGTTGGAGAAGACTTTCAGTTCTTCCAGAGAGTACGTTCTCTGATCTGCTGTGCACAGGATCAGGGGAAGAAAAGATCCCTTGACCGGTCGTACCCTGGATTGTCCCGACGGGCTGAAATATGCCAGCGTTCAGCTGCTCTTGCACTTGTCCCATTGAAGGTTGCTCGTTTTCACTTCCATCTTGACCAGAAAACAAAACACACGACAACTGTTGCTGGGCTTCCAGGACCTGCTGCACCAGGTCTACTTCTGTACTGTTGCTGGTTACACCAGACTGGAAGTTACCAGACTGCAGCTGATGGATGGTGTTTTGCATCTGGTTGACATTGTTAGATGGTGAAAATAGGCCAGTAGACATCTGTTGCTGCAACGTCTGAGCCTGTTCTTGTAATGCTGGCTGCTGAGCATGCTGCGTGGCTTCGGCTATCTGTGAGAGTGTGACCATCGTCCTATCTGACTGCAACGTATCTCTGGCCTGAGAATCCATAGCCTGAAACGCCGTAGTCTGTTGCATGATGGAATCCTCGCCCTGGCTGGGAGAGGAGACGGCCTGAAAACCGTTGGGTTGGGCAATGTCTTGAGGCTGGATGGTGGACAGAGGTTCTGGATTGAACGCCTGCACTTGAATTGTGGTCTGCTGGTCATTCTCAGGTGGCAGATGGGACACGGAAGGTGAGAAGGACCCACCGGTGGAGGAGCTCTCCAGATTTTGCTGGGCTGACACAACGTTCGATGCCTGTGAACAAAGTAAGGAAACGTCAAGGACTAGAGCTCAAGAAAATTACTTTCTGCTCTAAATGGATTTACTAGAAGTGGGTGGGTAGATAAAGTTTGGTTCTGGTTGATAATGCAGCTGCAATTGTACAGGACATTGGGAATGAAGACACTAGCTTCCAGTAGAGGGCACTGCACAACTAATGAATACGACTTGTGGCGTTGAAAAACAGGCAGAAAGTTTACAAGTTTCCAGAAGCTAAAAGGAATGTACCACCTTGTCATTTTTTTAGACTGTTGCTACCAATCATTATGCTTGCTGAACAGTGGCAATGCAGACTATGGGATGTCAGCAGTAGATTAGCAATCACTACCCACCTCCACCAACAACTTGTTTTCATGATCTAAAACTGATGACTTACTGGACCACTCATTAATGTACACACACTGTCTGGATCACATAGGAGCAGGCAGACACTAGTACAGAGGACTGTTCTTCTAAAGCACAGTGAGAACACAGCCTGTTACACAGGCTTAGTCCATCATATGAATGTAGATTACACGATTATTCTTTGTGTGTTAACTGCTTTATTATGAGAGCTGCACCCACTGTTTTAGTCCAGACACATTTTAATCTGCTGCACACAGCAGGTACTATGAGAACATTGTATAGTCCACTCTATTAAATTAAGCTAATACAGATAGAACCGTTTTATCGACTATTTTTCACATCATTTCTGGGAACGAGGAAAACCGTACTTTGTACAGAGGTGAAGATCTCTGTTCTCCTGTCAGCTCCATGGGAGCCATGGCTTCGTTTTTTATTATGCCGCTTGATTTGAGTGGAGACCCCCGTGCAGGTGGAAGCAAATTCACTTGGTCAATGTTACACACAGGTGAGGTCACAGCTGCAGAAAGGAGACAACATAGAGAGAGGAATAAGGCACTGAAGTCTCTGTAGGAAGGCAGGCAACCTATCCCAGCCTCTAACATCTAGGGGTAAGTGTATCAAGCTCAGAGTTCTCCGGCGGGTTTGAAAAGTGGAGATGTTGCCTACAGCAACAAATCAGATTCTAGCTGTCATTTTGTTCAATGTACTACATAAATGATAGCTAGAATCTTATTGGTTTTTCAAACCCGCCGGAAAACTCTCAGCTTGATACATTTACCCCCTAGAATGGACATTATTTCCAGTACTAGTCAGTCATGGTCATTGTCTACCATACCCGAATCCATCCAGATCTCATGCTACAGCCCACCGCTCAGTCTAAGGCTATACAAATAGACTTCAGGTGCGGTCTCTTTGTAAAATCTGCATTTTCTACTTTTTGTTGCTATCGAGCTTAACAGTCATTTTAAAACAAAAATAAACCCCAATTGTAATTACAAGGTTTATCTATGAAGGTGCAGGTAATCTTAGCTTCAGTTACGTTAAATAGGGAACCATATTTTTCTGCAACTTTGCATGTATTAAGGAGTATACCATATTGTTTTTCTGCCAAAGTAAGTTACATTTCCTAAATGCATTCCAATGAAACAGTGTCCTTAAAAAGTCAAATTGGTTGCTTACTGTATTATTGTCTGTTTAATTAAGATGGTATCTCTCAGCCATTGGAGTACAACGGTTTTGTCCAATAAGTATAGCCTTATGAAGCATTAAAGAGGTTTGCCCATCTTCAGACAACTTTAATTTATTGCCCGATATGCTCCTGCAACTATTGCTTCATAAACTGCTTTTTTCAGTGCAAGCTTTTTCCTTCTTAGTTATCCAGTCATATTACCGCAGCCCTGGGATAGCGCGCAGTTCTGCGTTCAACACAGCTATAGCCAAGAGACAGGGCCGGTGCTAGGGTCCATGGCGCCCTAGGCATTTTTTTAAAAAGCGGTTTCTGTGACGCCCTCCAGAGCCCGGCGCCCTAGGCAAGTGCCTAACCTTGCCTAATGGGAGCGCCGGGCCTGCCAAGAGAGCAGCTTTGTGTCGTATCAGAAAGCAACAAAATTAAAACGTCTCTATCGGACTTTATAATACACGACTCGGAAGCCCAGAAGGACGCCATGAAGTTTAAAAATATAATAATAAAAATCTATGTAACTAGCAAAAGTTGAAAGAGGGCATGTACAATCCCAAAAATTCTAAAGGGTGGAAAAGCTTTTTAATGTTAACACAAATAATTTAGTCTATTTCTCTATTTTCTCAAAATCAATGTTCATTTGTTTTACCCATTTTGGGGTATCAAATCTTTGCATCATCTCTTAAACAAAGCATACCTCCCTTGTAGACCACAAGTAATATCACAACGTACCAGGACCTAGGACTGATCCCTGGGATGGTCCCCTGGTCACCAGCTCTCACTTGGAGCTTACAGCATGGTCTTTCACACTATCTCCTGTCTTTCAGCCAAACCTTTATCCATTACACCATCTTGAAGTCAAATCCAACCATTTTTAGTTTCTGATTTATTTTATTATCGAAAGCCTCGCTAAATAAGCTACATCAACCTGATCAACCAGGTCTATCACTTTAGCTATTATTGAATCAACAAATCCACTAGATGCGTTTTACATGCTCTCCCCATGCTGCCCTGGGTCTTGTAACATGTTCATCATATCTACGTAGTCAGAAATCACTTTCCTTTAAAGTAATCCCATTAATTTCCTACTATTGATGGGAGTCCCACCGGTCTATAGTTATATTTTCCTTTCTGACTTTTTTGGGTAGTAGAACTACATTTGCCGTTCTGCAATCAACCGTTAACAGCGATTGATTAAAAAAAAAAAAAAAAAAGCAAACACAAATACTAGTTCTTTTAATAGTTTTGGATGTAAACCACCTGGACCCATAAACTTATCTACATGTAATCGGTAGCCCATTATGGGATCGGCCCAGAGGGTCAGATGGTCCCTTGGGGTAAGGGTTTGGGGTTTCCTAGTGCCTGGAAACCCCCTCCAAGCCTGGGGCACTGTATAACTGAGGTGGCTGGACCCTGCCCCCACTTCACACAGCTCTGCTTGAAAAGGGAGAGCTGCGTGCACCTAACAGTAGTGCACGCAGCATTGCCCATGTATATTATGGGGATAGGAAGAGTTGGAGAGCAGCCAAGCACTGTCTAATATGATAGCCACGCCCCCATGCATGCTGGCCATGCCCACTGGCGGCGTGGTGTGGAAACCCCTCTCTACAAATCCTGTGTTTGCCCGTGCCCTGAAAGTGACCCAAACACTCTCAATCCTACGTGCAATGCCTTGTATTAAAGTTGCTTTATCTCAACATATGCAGCAACTACACCTCTTTCCTGCTCTGTGTTTTCTAAACATGGTTCTAGCCAAGAATATTTATGTCCCAGCCATGGTTATGATTATACGAGTCCTAAACTATCAACAGAGTCCTAAACAAAGTCAACAGATGAAATCTATTACATTAATAGTGCTTTAATTATATATTCCCCCCTCCCCACAACATGATTGTGTCTTGATGCATTTTAGAACACACACACACACACACACACACACACACACGTTTGGTCAATTTGCTGTAATAAAACAGCCAAAGACCACAACTTGTGTGGGCAGCTTAGACCTGGCTCCTGTGCTGGGCTCTTGCACACAGCCATCCCCCAAACCTGTAAACCAGAGAGGAACCTACAACATTATCTCGACTCTCATACTTAATTATATAAACAAAAAAAAAAACATATGAATAAAATGAACAAGTGCGTCCCTTTAACTTTGTAAACAAATATTTATACAAAATAACAGAAACCTCCCTGTAAAGAGGCACAAACATCATAACAACTAGAACGGTTACAGTCAGGAATCAGACAGACACGTGGAAGTCAGAAGCACAGGTTCTAGATACAGAACTAGATGTCAAAAACAAAAGATGAACAATTTGTAAGAAAAGGGGGACAGGGATTTGGGTCAGAATCTGGCGCTGGAAACGGCTTCTTTGCTATAAAAATATATTGTTTTCCATTTATTGAACTGGGTATCTCCATAGTCAGTGTAAAAGCAGCATCCTCGTATGGTTGGTGAATAGGATGGACAACGGCCAGCAGCACACACGGAATATTTGCTCAAAGACCAAAAATAGAACGGTTTAATCTGAGGAGACGCTGAGAACCTCTCACATCCCCATCTGTTCTCTCACTTAGCTGTTACATTTTATTCGCCTTCTCATCCTGAGCCTGCCCTGACATCAGTCACTGTGTGCCAGTCCTGAATCTCCAATCTTTGTGGGAACCTTTGATAAGACTTCAAAGTCTGCCCAAGAAAGCGCTCTAGAAGCTGGGTATGACATGCCACCGCTATGGCCGGTCCTTGGATCCACTTCCTGCCTGGGGACCCACAGGAAGAGGGCCCTGAAATCAATGGGCACGTTCTGGAGGACACTTCTTCTGATCTCATCTACATCAAAGAAGTGACGTTTGTTCTTTTATATGAAAGCCTGGAAGGATGTAGGTCTCACAAACCCAACCATTAATGAATGGCCCATTACCCTGTGACGCCCTAAATACATATTCTGAATGCAATACAATGATTTACCCAAATTTAAGGAGTCTGCTGTAATCCTCCTTCTGCAATATTCTGCTCTAAGCTTTCAACTTAGCCATAGCAACAGGAGAATTGTTATTGAACATTTTATTGCATGTTTGGATATATCTCAGAGGCATCAACTGAACTATAAAAGCAGCTAAGAAAAGGAATCATGAGTGTCTGATTTAATTCTAAATACCTGTAAAACCTTTTAAGACAGGACCAGTATAAGCATAAGGAAAACAGCTACCCCATCATCTTCTAACTTTATTTTGGACAGAACTTAAAAAACAAACAAACAAAAAAAAAAAAAAAAACTAACAAAACCACAACAAAAAGTTGGCTACCCAGGTCTGTAAGGATTGACACAGAACGCATCTTATATAACAAGCAGACACTGTTGTTTTTCCAGCTGCTCTAACAAATGTTAGAAAAACAGTGTCCTCATTAAGCCACATTTTTTATTTTTAAAAGACTTTACTAGGAAAGGGTTAACTTGCTAGTATGACAGATGCCAACGTGGCTTAGGACCCGGTTGCCAAACTTAGAATTACAATCTAAAAAAAAATCACATTTTTCAATCACATAACAAACAGTTTATGTAGAAACTGATAAATAATAAAAAAAAAATATTCGGAAAACCAAACCGTTATTTTTTCTTTGGCTTTTTGAAGCCGTAGGAACCGATAGCTCAGACCGACCACCATTTTAGGTTTTCTGATGACTGGGAATACAAAATGTCGGACTGATGTTGACGGGGGGGGGGGGGGGGGGGGGGGGGAGAAACTGTGGGTTCAACAACTCGCTGCCTAATCCTTTCCCAGCAATTATACTTACTATCTTGCTGTTACTTCAGTCTAGTCTGATTTTCTATTTGAGGAACTTATGAGACATCTTATTTTCTTGGCCAGTCTGGGACAGGGGAAAAAACAGGAGCTGTGTTTTTTAAGTCTCTCTGAGGTTTTCAAAATACTTTTAAAAAAAAGAATTTCATAGCGCAGTCCCCTGGCAAGGCCCCCGTGTCTGTCTCGCTATTCTGAGCGGGCCACAAACACCATGTTGTATTACGGCTGTCTGGCACAGAGCGATACCTCTGTCCCATCACCTGGTCCATACACTCTCCGTAGCCCGGACATTCCCACCAGTGCTTGTGTGTTTAAGGAATTAGTGGAAGCTATTTTCCTTCTTCGCTCTCAATCTCCCGCTTTATTCAAAGTCACAAGTCAACTCCATTACATCCACCATTCACAAACCCGCATTCCATGGCTTCAGCCTGCGAGAATGGGAATGCAAATCAGTCTACCAAAACACCGGTCACGTTGGAGCCCAGAGGGCAGCTGGCTGTAAACAGCTTTACTACCCATTTATAGCCGGGCTCTACTGTAAACGCTGCGCCGCGCACTGAAATGACCCCGTCAAAACACACTGCTTCTCAATCACATGCCTGTTGTTTTCAGACAAGGTGACTGATAGCCTTGTTCTTAGCGAGAAGCAAATCACGCTGTATTTCCATAAACCAAAGCACTATGAATGAAAGAGCAGACAAGGGAAGCAATAATAACTTGCTGTGCTTTACTAAACATTGCTCCCACCAATCAGTTTATGTTAAATAAATAATGATATTGTTAATAGGAAAGACCCGAGTGCACCAAAGTCAGACTTGAACCCCTACAATCTATTTTGCACGCAGCGGCTAGATTGATTTTCTTGCAAACCGTTCTTCCTCTGCTGAGCCACACTGTCAGCCTCTACATTGGTTGCCTGTATTTCAACGAATCCAATATAAAATTCTTCTACTAATATACAAGGCCATCAACAAAATTGCACCGACCTACATCTCCTCACTTGTCTCAAAATATCTCCCAACTCGACATCTCTGTTCCGCACAAGGTTTACCATCTCTATTCCACTCTCATCACTTCCTCCCATTCCCGGTTACAGGACTTTTTTCGGGCTGCACCCACTTTGTGGAATTCCCTCCCTCACACAATAAGACTTTCCTCTAGTCTTCAAACCTTCAAGGTTCTCTGAAAACCCACCTCTTCAGACAAGCTTATAATATTCCTCAACCACCATCTTAATCTCCCTAGGTTACCCTATTACCACGCTCTACACAGCTAACACAAGACAACAACCCTCTGACCAACATTGCTACACACACAGCCCATTCAATACTTTTACCTTTGCATTCTAGCTGGTCCCGTGTGCACTATGATGTAGCACATGCCCTTGTGTTTCAAACTCCCATTGTCCCATAGATTGTAAGCTTGCGAGCTGGGTCCTCTTACCTCTCTGTCTGTCTGTATTACCCAGTATTGTTTTATTAATGTTTGTTCCCAACTGTAAAGCGCTACAGAATTTGCTGGCGCTATATAAATAAATGATGATGATGATGAATGATTTGTCAGATGTATCAGGGAAGCACAATGCCAAATATTTTCCTGTATGACCGTAGTGACGAATATTCACTCACTCTCCATAATCCCATAGTCACTTTACAAATACTCTGTATTAACAATGGGAAACATAATTTTTTTTTTAAAAAAAACCTCATCTATGAACCAGATGTCCTGAACATGTCTAGTTAACCCTATGTGACGACAGAAAGATTTCTATTCATCCAGATGTAAAAACTTCAGATAGGCGCTGCACTTTGCCAGGATGGCTTCAATAATCATATAGTCGAAAAATAGTGCAACCATGTTAGCAAATGCTGAGCCACAAAGGATGAGAGAGTGGTGAAATGTAATTCTAATGTCAAATGTAAAACAAATGACTCATACATGTCTGCAGATCCGAGAGTCTCTCCGATTCATCCACGGGAATGAACAAGCAGGAAGAGAGAACACAAATGTCTTCAGAATAAAATTACTGCAATCAGACCTCACCAAACTATAGAACAGCGTTTCATAACCGATGCCTTCTGTATAGAGGCCAAGCCGAACCTGGCTTTACATCATCACGTTAAATACTTGCTGCTATCATGAGACAAGGCGAGAACCTTGTCACGAGACTCAGAAATTCAGGTTCTCATCGCGTCCCAGCTTGAAGCTGGTTTATAATACTGCCCTTTATGTATATATCTATGAACCTCATCACCTTTTCTATACAGTTATCTGTAGAGCAGTTCCCAGAAACGGTCCGCTCAGAGTTTTCCGTCATCAAAACGATTAACCGGCAAATGCATTAATTAGGAAATAAAATAACACAGAACTGCTGCTAATTCAAGACACCTTTTATCCATTGACAACATTACTGGTCTTGTTACTATAAAACGGACTTTACTTAAATTTGTATATATCCATTAACAGGTTTTTTTTATTTTTGAGGTGTTGGTCGTAATATTGTCTCGCCACTGACCGAAATGCACTGTCGAAAGTCTGTAATATCCCCCATCTTTACAGGACAGGTAAAACTCAGCTGTAACAGGAGTCTAATTATAAATATTACGCATGCAATAAACTTGAGGTTTTCTACAGCTAAATCTGCATTTGTCCTATGTCTTTGCTGAGAGCTGCTTTGCAGGACAGTCAGAAAAAGTACACACTGTCAGATTCTCAAACACAGCCGTTATATTCTTTGCCATGTCAGTTTGTTGGCATAAATTGGCAGCCGTTAAGCCATCGAGTACGAGCTATGGGATATGTGGCTTGTACTTTATGATGGAGAGGGCTGAGAATACACCATTACACTTTACGTCTTCACAAAGCTGCAGTGTTAGGTCACTGTCTGTCTAAGCAGTGGATTTATCTCCTTCATGCTTTATATATGAAAATAAAAGATTTAGTTGTCCTATAAAACATTTTTTTTTTTATCTCCATAAGGAATTTTGTGAACTTTTGAATCAATATGAAGTAGATGAATACCTTTCATAGAGTCTTCAAAAGTACAGGCCTGTGTTGGACTGGATGTCTCTTTCTTTATGAGAACATTTACAGGAATGGCTGCCAATGGAAGAGAAAAGTTAATTACACATATTAAGAATGAAAAAAATAGTGACGAAAAAAAAAAATAGTGACGTCAACACCTTTGTCGGTAACAAGAGCAAAATGTGATATATCCGACATATAATCACACGTTCTGTTATTAGTCTCTAAGCCCTTTCTTTACCTGTCTCCCCCATATTCCAGGTTCTGGTAGGAGGACCCACTTCCACCTCTGTGGCTCTACAGATCTCAGATCTGTATTGGGTAAGGGTACACAAGGAGAGGGGAGACGGATATAGAAATGCCAGGCCATACTGTGAATCACACTGATGTCTATTTGTACAGGAGACCAGGAGAGGGCACATTTCAGCAGAGTAAACATGAATTAAAATTCGATTTTTTTATGTGATGTCACACACATCCCTTGTGATTAGGCCACGCACCCTAGCTATTGCTTGGTCAGGGAGGAGATAATGAATAAATACACTATGAGGAGCTCTGCAAGCAGACTTACGTACAAACCAGCTCCTGAATTAAGAATATCTTTAGACAGTCACCCCTAAACACTTACATTAGCCAAATGCAATCAGAAAATCTAAATACATAGAGGTAGAGTCCCTTTGATACCGTTTTATAGTTTACTTCAGCCAGGACATTATTCCCATAAATAAGCCAACCGGTGATTATAATTACTCACAGATATTATATAGGACGTACGAGATGCATTTGGAAAATCAACGGGGCCTATTTAATAACTTTTTTCCTCTTCAGGAGAAGCTCAGTGGTCATGTTTATGTAGCAGTGCTCTACACGATAATAGCGGGAGGAGGTGCTCAGTGATCGTGTCTGTGTGAAACGTTCCCCTCATTACCTTGCATAGCAGCGCTCCTCACAGTGACTGACCATGTAAGTGTACATAACATTACCTTGTTCAGTGATTATGTTTGTGTGACCAATTCAATCTACAACAACTTTTGAAATGTAAATGCTTAGCACAATATATTTATTATATGTGTACATTAAGACTAAGAACTACATATATTTCTCCAGATATAATAAGTGGTCTCCTGGTCTTCTGTACACGTCTCTTAGATGTATACCGTGCATACGCCTTCTGCTACACAGTGCTATTGCTCACTAGACACATCTGCTTCTGTAAATCCAATACATGTCGGTGTTCTTCAGACACTAACACATAAGCCGCCATGCTCCGCTCATACAATGCCACACACGAGAGGTGCGCAGCAGGAACATGCGTGTGGCAGGTACTCACATGGTTCTGGAGTGTAGGTGAAAGACTGAACTTCATGAGAACGGCCGGCATTGGTCACCACAAACATCACAACGGAAACGGGGGAAGTGATCAGCTGGTCGTGGTAAGGAGGGACCTTCACTATCAGGTGGTTCTACAGCAGAGAAGAGAGTAAGATCGTTGTTACTGACAAGCTGTTAGAGCAGATGTACGATACATTACATATTAAAAGGATAATTCCACCTCCGCAGACCCTGTTGTCAGTCCGGCCTCCTTTCGTCATCACGTTGCTTCCAGCCACCAATGCAAAGGAGCAATGTAACCATCATCATCAATTTATATAGCGCCACTGATTCTGCAGCGCTGTACAGAGAACTCACTCACATCAGTCCCTGCCCCATTGGAGCTTACAGTCTAAATTCCCTAATATAGACACACACACAGACAGACTAGGGCCAACTTTCGGTCGTTGGTAAATTCATAAACGGTATTGCATCGTGAGAAATTTTCTGTAGCGTGTACCCAGCCTCACATAACAGCACCTTGAAGGGATTTAATAAAATAATGTCTGAGTGTGTAGTTACCTGGTGAAATAATTCCATGTCAATGTCGGCTTCAGCTTTCCACGAACTGTCATCTAAATAGAGAGAAATAGTAAATAGTGAGCTTCTATCATACTGCTGCTGATGGGTGGATCACACCCGGAGAACTCAACAACTTAAAGACCAAGTGGACACTCTACTCTCATGTTCTTATATTTCAAAGGCTGTCCTCCCAAATCACAGTCCTATGTGCACCATTGTTATTTAATGTGTGCAATTAGAAGACTCAATTTTTATGCAGCTCTATAAAACTGAATAGTTGAACTCCATTCCCTTGCCCCAAAGAGCTTACAATTTACTCTGGGCGGCCTCAACAACATGACTGATAAAAGGTCATAAAGAGCTGACCCCAGGATACAAATAATGTACACAGCAAGTCTATCAATCTCACTGTTCTACAAAGAGGGGTGTTCTGTAGAAGAGGAGGAGTCTTAAAATGTATTTTATGGGTCAGCTATACAATTTAACACCAAAACCTTAATTTAAGGATGAAAAAAGGTCCATTATTGTCTTAAAAAAAAGAGGTTATTTTTTAAACTGGATTTGTGGATTAATTCAGAAAATAAATGAATGTAAAAAACAAAAAGACCACAAAATTCTGAATATTTTATTGCGGCGCCAAGTAGGCCAGCTCACTTTTTATTGCGGCGCCAAGTAGGCCAGCTCACTTTTTATTGCGGCGCCAAGTAGGCCAGCTCACTTTTTATTGTGGCGCCAAGTAGGCCAACTCACTTTTTATTGTGGCGCCAAGTAGGCCAGCTCACTTTTTATTGTGGCGCCAAGTAGGCCAGCTCACTTTTTAGTCATATTCATTAGCATAAGAAGAGATGGGAGCTACAGATATAAGCACACGATGTGTATGCCTTCCAGTTCAAGAATTGGGCCTTGATATGCCAATGATAAGGAACAGTGGCTGAATCCTACGCACCGGAGAGGGTCTCCTGGAACACAACCTTGGCTCCTTTAAGGAAGTTTTTGCCTATCAGGAAAACCTCTTCCTCTCCTTTCACAGAGCAGCTGTGCAGACTCTTCTTCAGTATCTCCGGGACGCCAGCCGGCTGAGCTGCAGCGGAGAGAGAGAGAGAAGGGGGTAACGTTAGCAGAGCAGTCGCTGGTTTTAATCCTGATCTCTATCTTTTATGTCGGCGTCACCATGCATTGTTGTTCCTGCTTTCATCTATTCACAGGGCACAAAGATATCTCATTTGATAAGGACCTGCCCTTGCGAAGAAATGAAAAAAGTCAATCACTGCCATCCACGTGGCCCAGACAACATATGCCGGATATTCTCGTCTGGTCCCACGTACAGAATGAGGCAAAGTGCTTACCATACATTGTAATATATTCATATTATCAGCACATACTCAGCAGCTCACACCATTATAGAAACATGGTGACTAGTCATTGGGGAGAAAGTGTGCACAAAGCTTAGATAATACTGTCATTACCTTAGGACAGAGCCCAACAAAACCCATTAGGGCACGTCTACCAACATCACCTTTGATGCAAAACTTGTACTAAATTATAGAAGCTTGGTCTGCACTAGCCAGATAGCCAACTGCTGATTGGTTGTCGTGGGTCAGTGTAAAGTTTGCGCATACTTGTAAAGTTGATACTTGAGCTCTATATTAGATGGCTGGATCATTGTTACAAATGATCTTTGGGTTACCCAGCCTGGACCGTATCCCAAGCAAAAATATTTTGCCTCCTGACAACCAGAAAAATTTGCATTTAAATGAAATGTACACGCCAGGTTAGTAGGACAGCTCTGAACGGTTCTGTAGCAACACACGTTCCTATTCTCCTGCATGTTATTAGGTAAGCTTGTCTCTAGTGCTAAGAGGACCCTGTATAGGAAACAGTCCCCTTGTTATTAATGATTCAAGGTCACATCCACATCGGGTGGATTCAGTCCCGTTTTGTGACTTGATTATGTACCGTTACTACTTATCTTCATCTGCATCATCTGTATACTAGCCGTGTCATTGCCTCTATCATACTATTTTATATATACTTTTACAGCCAATGGTGTCGCAACATTGCTTTCAAACAGACAATGCAAACACGAATCTATCCGGTCATCAGAGGAACATATTCTGCATAACAATGACTGGGCTTTGTATCAGCACATCAGAAATATTTCTTTACCATGTAAACAGACACTAATAGATTGATGCGATAGCTCAGACTGAAAGCGCCGGTATTCTGGGAATACAGTGGGACCGTCAGCTGCCACATACCGAGCCCTCGCTATTCTGGGCTCCCAATTGAGATAAAACCCAAAAGCCTGTCTGATCCTCCCATTCTAAGGCAGCACTCTGGCTCCTTTTGAGAACGCTGTGGTTAGCACTTGGACAAAATAACAAGATGAAAAGAAATTCAAATTCTCACATGATTTTAGCAATGCAGAATGCAAATCATTAACCAACATTCATAACAACCCTATAAAAAAAAGCTGCAGGAGGGGCAGTATTTATACAAAATAAAGGAGCATTATCTCTGTAGCATCAGGTTATGTCAAACAGTGTTCTGATCTCACCGCTAAAATAAAGCAAATGCAGTGTTACACTTGACAATGCAACCAATAGCATTGATGAGGCCCTCACTTGGGCATTCACTGGAAAAGAGGGCTTGTTATACCAATCACATGAATCCCCCCTCTAAAAAAAAACCCAAAAAAACTTCCTAATCTACATACAGTAACAATCCGTTAATCCTTCTTTGACAATTTATTATCTACAAAAACAATCGCCCTTTACATAGCTTACTGTTGAAATGCTTTCTCTTAAACACTGCCACGTCCGGGCACACAATTAAAATATAGTTAATTTTTTCTTTCCCCACAAATCTATTCCACGTTTTCCTCATATGGTCACAAGAGGCCGGAGGCAATGGAAAGGTTTACCTGTCCGCTTCATAGTGAAGAAAGAGGAAAGCTCTCACCTCAGGATTTATCTTGAACTGCAAACCAATCATTGCAGGTATTCGTCAGAACTGAACCGTGATACCACTAATTACCAGTGAACGGATAGGCTACATGAGAATTATTACCCTTCAAAAGGGGTCTACGTATTATTTGGAATAGGGCAGCTAAACTATCCCAGGGGTGGAACAGAGAGCAGGAAGGATACTCACTACAGATGATTGGAGATGAGGGGGTTTGTAGTGTTAAAACCGAGCCGTCCTTCCGGGTGATGTTTACTCGAAACACAAGCCTGGCACGTGTGCTCTTTTTCTTGGAGCCAGCGATCCCGATCCGAGCTTCAACATCCGCGTTCCGCAGCTTCAGAATTCCGACGCAATCCACCCTGCGGTAACATGCCCATTGAAAGCAAAGGGTTAACAAGGGAAATGTGAGGGCATTAGCGCAATACTTTCCAACAACAACTGAGACTTCCCAGTGATCACTTAACTAACATAAACACCATATTGTCTGAAAAAGAGAAGGGAAAACCAACTTAATAAGAGAAGGAAAATATAACTTAATAGACCATCGCTGGTTTCCCATTTTTGTCTCCAATGATCATCTTCTACGTTATTTCTCTTCGATACATCGCCAAATTCTCAATACGAACAATTAATCTTAATTTAAATCGTATCAATCACCTGGGAACGGTGAAGGTAATCGTCTTGAGCCCATAATCAGGACACTGCAGCCTATTAATTCACTAGGAACCGGTGACATCACCGAGGATCGATGGAGACGCAAAACGTCTCAGTGACGTCACTGGTTCCCGGCGAGCTGATAGGCTGCATTGACATAAACATTGGTTCAGCCTACAAGATGGCTGCCTGTACGCTAAGGAGGTGCGAGAGGAGCAAATCTTCACCTGTAACAACTTTTGAATGATGTGTTTCACATAAATAGGTTTAGTCAGGAAAATGCCTCCGAAGTCTGTCACTTACATCATTCAAAAGCAGATTTTAGAACAGATTATAGACATATGACCACAGTAAAATAATAATAATAAAAAAAATAGTCAGGGTGACTATAAGGTTTTCGCTTCTATGCAGGGTTTCAGGAAAGTCCACATTCTTGGCACGGACCAGCGGTGATAAAATCTGGTATTTCTGCATTTCAGATAAAAACGTCCCATAAAAGCCAATGTATGCAGCGTGCACTATAGCACAATGACATCCTCCCGTCACACGCTGGCTCCTGGGGGCGTGTGCTGCTGGTAGATCATTTACTTACGCCAGAGTCATCATGCTGCTCGGGTCCAGCATGACCTCGATGACTGTGGTGGCCTCTATGTCCACCTCCTTGCAGGGAGTCGTGTTCCTCCCGGTCACCCTGCAGGACTGGTAGAATCCGTGCGGCTTCACTCGGCCGGAATCATTGCCTACAAACACTTGGAGCACCACGGGCTCATTGTGACCCTCCAGCTGGAAGAGAGCAAGAGAGTGTGACATAAATGTCCCTTCCTAATGAGGATACATTATGCTGGAACATCTCATGGAGAAACTAATCTCTGCGTTCATGTACAGACAATCTCATGTATACAGCTAAGAAATATTCACACTGGCTCCACTATCACGTATATGCCTTTTATTTATCCATAAGGCAGCCTACAGTACGTGGTTAATTCTGCATTTTCATGAATAGTTGTTAACTCCACAGGGTTAGTCCTTTTGCTGCCACCACTCCAAAGACTAAAAATGTCCAACACATTCACGTAGATACATATCCAAAAAATTGCCAACCAGTAGTCGACCTAACATTTAGAATGAAAAAAAAAAATTCAGATCTTTACTTTAACCTCAGCAGGCTGGCCCTAAGATCTGATATATATTTGTGCCCTAACTATGTATATTTGACTCTTAGAAATTGTATATTTTTATTTATTTTTTTATACATATTTTGTACACCTTATTTGTTATGACTGGAATTTAACTGCTTTCTGCTGTTACAAATAAATGATAAAAAATAATAATAAATAATACTAATAAAAAAAAAACACCAGGAAATAAAAAAACAAAAACAAACTTACACTGCTTGTATGGTATTAAAAAGCAAAAACCTTCGAACACTATCACTCAACAAAGGGGGTTACATTGTGTTTCCACTAATTCTGCAGCGCTGTACAGAGAACTCACTCACATCAGTCCCTGTCCCATTGGAGCTTACAGTCTAAATTCCCACAGAGACACACAGAGACACACAGAGACACACAGAGACACACAGATAAGGCCATGGTCGGGAATTGAACTCATGACCCCAGTGATGTAAGGCAGAAGTGCTAACCACTGAGCCACCATGCTGCCCTAGTATATGTATGCGCATGTGTACGTAGTAGTTAATTCAGACTGTAAGTGCCAATGGGGCAGGGACGGATGTGAGTGATTACATATTTTGTGTACTGTGTAATATACAAACAAACAACAATAAACTCTGAAGTCACGTACGGAGGACACGGTACTAAGTCTCCGTACTACTCTCTCTCGCTGTGTGATAAACACACCTACCTTTACCGTAGGGAATCCCTGCTGAGTCCGATCCTTCACAGAGCCGCGGCTGCCCTCGGTCAGGTATCTGGCGCGATGCTGCGTCTCCGGCTGCACCACTATCTTCAGCTCCTTCCCCTCACTCTCAGATGGGAACTGCTCACACAGCAATGGGCACTTCTTCCCGCCCTTCTGAGTCCCTGATGCTCTGAATGAAACATGGTACAATAAGCTCCTTGTCTGGACAGAACGACAAATGCAACAGGAAAGCGTGAGGACAAAACTACTCCACAACCCAGATAACCTGCAGACTTATTATCACAGTACAGAGGGCAGAGTTACATTATTCATAAAATACAGCCAATCAATTCCCTGGGAAGTAGTGACATCATGAATGCAATATTGGTGGCTGCTAGTGAATTAATAGGCTGCGTCTCATGAATATGCTTCAGGTCGCAAAATTACTTCCTCCGCTGGCTGTAGACAGCTAATCTTGAAGCTTAATACAAATATATCTACAAAGTTTGCAAAAGAAAAATTCAATAAAAATTAAAAGTAAAAAAACCTAGGTCTCGCAAACTAATTTCAGGGCAGAGAGAGCTCTTATTTTAAACAATTACTGGTGCTCTGGATCATTAGGAGTAATCCACGGCCTTGTGGCACCGTTTACCAATGCACAAGCTTACAGTAGATGTAAGGTGTTCGTGCAAGTGACTCAAAGAGAAGTCTGGTACAAATCAGAAACAAGACGTCTCCTTTAATCAATACGGCCAAGTTTATTCTCTCAAGATCTCGTAAGCAACGTATCAATCATTTCATATAGTGGACTGTGACTTTGTGGAGGATCTTACGGGACGGCATCTACTTTGTGGAGTAGTACAAATACTAGATGTCATTTTGCGGGGCGACATTACTGACATTATTCACTCCAGCTGACACAGTTGGCCGTTCTGGGGACAGTTTGTACCGCCATATTGACCATCTAGACACACTGGCGGGTCTGCACCGCGCAACACGTGCGCATTGTAAGTGATCGCCACAATCTGGAAATGATGGCTACACTTAAAATACTGCTCTTCAGGATGATCCTCTTAAAAATGCAGAGAAATATATATTATATAATAATAAAATATTTGTAAGCAGGGATTATTTTCCTACAAATGCTCGGTACATAAGAGGATCACAGGTTATTCCTCTATGCAAATGTGTGTTCATTAATACTAGTATGTGCTATCATGTTATTTAATATGTCAACACAGAGCCCCCTAATGGCCAAATCACCATAAACTTTGTTACCAAGCAATACTATCTGGATAAAAATCATAACTAGGGAAGGTGAGTTATTCAAAGCATATCTTGTTCCCATAGTAGCGTAATGCAAAGTTTAACGCTACTTAATTAGCCACGCATCAGTTTGTCTGATGCTTTCAATATATGTCTCAGGGTGTGCTGACATTCAAGGAGTCTGAAACCTTTCCTAGTAAGAAAACTGGCACATTCCAACACCTTTTATTTTTGCTTATAATACATAAATCAGGTCAAACAGTGCTCTCCAAGTGATGTTGTGCTACATCTTCAACCAGCTTCAATGACGGGATGATGGCCATTATAATACCACAGTCACGGTTGGTTGAAGAGAACTGAAGAGCACAGACTGAGCCAGCATCCTATCAGACAGATGGAGACATCACTAGTAGTAATCCTGCTACTAACTCTTAAAATGCAATAGCATAAAGAGTGGGAAAGCCCATAGGCTGCTTAAATATTGAATGAAAGCTAGCAAAAGCTAAATTAAACTGTACCTATCATCTGCACAAAGTGAACGCATCCATTTTGTGAGAGACTAATATTTTTGAGAATGTATCCTCACCGTTCTCCAGGAATCAGAGGTAGCCATTTGGCAGCCATATTGTGCACTTAACCAATATTCAGGCACTTTACGTCTCAATGAGGTCACTGGTCCCTAATTAATGGATAGGGTTCGTTCTCATGAATATTGGTCCACACACAAAATTTGATGTTCCCACTGTGTAGATGATGGGCCCATTTTAAGGTAAAATAAGCTCAAAAAGGAGAGAACAATGGAATATAATAATTTAGGTCAACAGTTCCTACTCCAGAGCTGCAGTAGGAAGTGCGAGTTGTGCCGATAGGCAAGAGGGAGACAGTAGATTGTGCCGATAGGCAAGAGGGAGACAGTAGAGTGTGCCGATAGGCAAGAGGGAGACAGTAGAGTGTGCCGACAGGCAGGAGGGACACACAAATACTAACCCATTTCCGGCTTGACAGTTGCCTTTGTTGTCCGAAGAGAGCTGGGAGAGAACATAGTGTGGAGCCTTGGCGCTGTCGGCATCAAAAACGTCCATGTTGGAGTCCCGTCTCTTGGCCCCGGGCCTCTGCTTGGTGTTTCGCTTGCGTGACTTACGTGGGACCTCTGTGTTATCGTTGTACGAATGGGAGCTCATATTGCTGAAATTGGACGTGGAGTCTTCGGTCCACATGTTGCAGCTCTGCTCAGACTCGGGTCCACCCCCTTCATCTTGGCAGGACATCTGGCTGCTATCCAGCAGGTCTTCCGGGGGTGGAGAAATGTTTAGGACCGTCCATCTCAATGGCACGGACTGCTGCCTTCCCGCGTTACTGGCTAACAGCTGTTCACTTACCCCTGGCTTACTTACCCCCGTGGCAGAGGATTGCATAGCTTTGGTGTCGGTGAGTGAGGTAGAGTAATTAGAAGGACTGGAAGTGGTGGTAAAGGAACTGCGAGCACCGCCCATGGTGGAAGTGGAGGAAGATGAGGCATCTGCAGTGTACAATCCAAAAGTAAATACACACATTTTCACCGGCACTGGCCAGCAGTCCCAATGGAATTAGGCCATTTTATTCTATTTATGTTTCAAAAATATATTCGATTACTTTAATTCCCACAAAAAGCTTGAAATTTGGTTTAAAAAAAATAAAAAAAAGCCTTAAAAACGTTGAGAATGTTACTGGCCAATAGGGACACATGTCAATTAAAATATCAAAACTTTATTGACTGTGTCGATTTTGTAAAAAACAAAAACTAAGGGGGGTTACATTATTTGACCATCGCTGCATTTGGTGCATAATTTAGATATTTCTTTTTGGCCAATCAGAAAAATATATATATATATTAACCCACTTACAAAAGGCGTGCTACATTCAATGCCAATTAGTAAGTAAAACAGATTCTTTTTTTTAAAAAATATATATATTTTTATTTTTTTTAAGTGGGACTGTCTGTAGCGACAAAATATTAAAATAAGTTTCTAACCTATGAAGCAGAGAACTACAGGTCATTTTTAATGCAGACACTCCCTGCTTCAGAGGCAAATCCTGGAATAAAAATATGAGAAAATAAATCAGAAACAGCTGCTTAGTATTCCAGTAATAAACTATGAAAAAATAAAATAAAAATAGAGTATAAAACAAACTCATGTATTGGCAAAATGGAACTGATACAATTTGGACCCTAAAATATTTTATAGGACCTCAAGCTAAGAGCAGTAACACTGATGCTTACAGACTTCCTGGATAGACGACTTTAAATCCCAGTGTCAACTTATTGCTAACAAAGAGGATTCGTTGCGTCTCCTGGTGTTCCGGCACCAAAACCAGACACTTTAAAGAGTAATCTCCATAATGTTTTGCAATATTCAGAACTAGACTCTGATTGCTTTACTATTAAAGCTAGCAGTGCCACAGACAGGGTGCCAGTAAGAGACCACTCGTCAAGACTTATTTTTTGGAGATCAGCGATTGCTTTCCGAATAAAGGTAGGACTATAGAAAGTTAAATATTACTTTATGCAATCTGTCAGTTCCACCGTTTCATAACCATTAAAAATAACAGTCCGATCAGTTTCATTCTATAGTATTTAATAGAACTGTCGGTTTAGACACCTCAATGCAAACAGTCAAAGGATTTGTGATGTGTGCAGACTTTTCGATTAGGTGACCACACATTCAGTATTGATTATAAATGTACAAAAACGTGGTCCTTGGTATCGTACGGTAAAACGTATACAATGGCGTTGAGACATTTAGATTTGATTTTGCTCCAAAATGATCCTAAATTAAATCTATAATCCTGTATTGAAATAACGGACAATTTAGAATTTAGGGGATCGTTAAAGGTGAGCAAAATGATCAGTGTGAATTATATTATCAGTTCCATTTTACACAGCGTTTGTACACATTGCTAAACTTTGCAGCTGAAACAGAATAATGAAAAAAAAAAAAATATTCAGTGACTTTCCAAAGCATTCACATTTAAAAAGAAAATCATATTACTGTATAGGTGGTGTGTGTGTGTTTTGGTCATGCATTAATAAAATGCTGCATCGTCAGTCTTACAGGAGATTACTAGTAATTTTGTTGGAGCAGATTTGCAGCCACTTTGGTTTGATTTGCACAAGTGCGACACGTATTAAAGTCTACACAGCTAATGTATGCGCAGATATATTTTTGAGGGAATTTGTCATTTACATCAGCAATCATCGGAAACAAAGCATCTCAATGTTCTTAATCATTTACAAATACAATGCAGAAGCCAAGTTGACATAGCGTTAATTAAAATAATTAAAATGCTGTATTAGCTCAGCAAAATTTAAAACGAAGGGATTTCTCTGGGGTAGAAAATCATTGATCCCTTGTAGACTAGATCTGGGCAACCTGTGGCTCTCCAGGTGTTGTGAAACTACAAGCCCCAGCATGCCTTGCCAGAAAATAGACAGCCAATAGCTGGTAGGCCATGCTGGAACTTGTAGTTCCACACAAACACCTGAAGAGCCATATATGACTTTTCTCATTAAACGTGACCCAGAATCATAATTCCCAATCTCAGAGACGTAAAGAGTTCTAAGAAAAGCCTGATAAAATGTTAAAATATTAATAATATGCTACCATTAATACAGTAGCAGTACTTCGGTCCATGTGATCTTTTCAATGTTACTAACTTTATTAATTTAGAAAAATATTAATATTCATGTAACTGTGTTTAATATATTTAAACACTTTGATTTCATAGATATGTTACACTGCATAGGAGTGCGATTTATTTGCACATAATTGTTTTATTATTGTCTATAAACACGTATGTGCATAACTTATTGTCAGCAGAAAACGTTTTCTCTGCATATCCAACGAGTAAGAGCAGCCATACAGCATACGTCAATAATGATCGTAAGAGAGAAAAATTCTCCGGGTGGTTAAACATTATACACTATATTAACGTGCTTTTAGAAGCAAGCACATGGGTCATATTGTAATAACTTCAAGAAGAAGTGTTCATATAAAACATAACGTGCCTGAATAGTGTCCATAAATTGAATAGAATACGATTACTCTTCCGGTATGGTCAGAGATATTTTTTAAAAGGCCTATTTCTCCAAACAGGCAAAGTTTGACACATAATCTGGCATAAGTAGGTGCTTTATGTAGTAATTCATGGCTGTCACAGAAAGAAGCCTATTTGCTTAAACATAATACGAGACTGTGTAACCAGCGCATTGTGGTACCGGTAGTGTGAATTGCAACAGCAAGTAATCGGATTAACAATCTTAAGGACTGCTACAAATCCCACAGGACAGATAAGGGCGGCTACACCCATGAAAGGCACAAAAGACAGATATCGAACCAGGTCACCCCTTACAATACCCACAGCAACAAGCAAAGTGGCCGCAAATCTGCAGTCAAAACTTATTGTGCCAATTTGTTTTTCCTTTGCTCCATTATTTTGTTTTTCCTTCATATTGTGAAGTAGAAAACAATAAATAAAAACATTATCAAATGAACATTTTACCAACATTCATCATCAATCCACTATTCAAAATAAACAAAAATAAAATAAAAAAAATAAAACGAAGAAAGAGAAAATAAATAAAATAAAAGGCTTAGGAAGAAGTCTGAAAACGAGACCGACCTACAACCCTGGGTGAGTTTGGATGGGTTTTTAGTGTCTCTGGCAATATTTGTCTTCACTATTGATAGACAGACATAGTCACACAACCCACCACACGATGCCTGCCTCTGAGTGGCCGAGCTAGAATGCAAGTTAACTGTATTAATAGAGAAAAAACAGCTAGCATCCCAGCAGATATAAAAAAAAGCAATCCAATCATCACATGGAATTTCTAGGTCAATCTGACCATTGTTTTAGTCTACATTCAGTCGGAAATATTTTAGTTTCCACATTCACACCTCCCTCTCCCCTAGACACAATGAGCACCTTAATACACAGGCAAAAAAAAACATATATATTAATATTAGTTGTCATTTACGGTAGCTTCTGAGAAATATTTACATTCATGTTAGACTAATTAGTCTGCACAATACACACTCTATGTCCTGTTGCCTCAGCTTTCTCTATCAACTTCCCCCACACGGTATGTTTTGTAATTGGCTGCAGTTAGGACGGTAAATTTAAAAGAAACGTTTAAGAACATGCTGCTTTTATAAATCGGGTGGGAGCTGCCACCTGGCAAATTAAAGGGTAACTAAACAAACAAAAAATGGTGTTTCCACAGCTATCCTGATATTTCACTGCCAGCTTTGTTAAAAAATAAAGTGAAATTGGGCAATCACTCTTTTTATTAGACAACAGAGGAAGGTCTGAGACAGAACAAAAAGCTTAACTTGCAAAGCAGAGTATGTCAGTTGATCTGCTGTGTGATATCACTGGCCTTGCCAGTGTGTATAAAGTGGGCTGTTACAGGGCATTTCTGTTATCTTGGAGGCTTGCTAGCCAATCTCCCAAGCAATGGCTTTCCACTTTTACAGAAGCATTACTTTCCTAAATTATGGCTCTCTCTAAATATTAGAGCAGGAAGTTTGCTGACAGATTTAGTCCAGCGTAAACATAGAATTTATTTCCAGTATATTACTTAGCTGTAGAACACACAGGCTTTTATAGATACTGAAGTCTTTTTTTCTTGCTCTTTAAAGATCACACAAAGACCTTTGCCCCTTATAGACCATCTATGATCATGACACAACAGATTTCTAAAATATTTTCCTTTAAACAAAAGAAGCAAACATGGAAATAACCTTGTCTAACTCCATAGGCAAAAAGATGCATTAGATACTAGTGATATAGTGATACTATAGAATGCACCTCCAAAATTATTTTTGGATTATTCTAACCATGATACGTTTAGAGATCCAAAGTGGTTGTGAAGTTATATTCATAAACAAGGGATTGGAATATATGTAATCAATCTGGTTTTATGCAACAAGAGACCACAGACTCTGTAATATCATCTAGTGCAAGAGGTCTTTAGTTTTTAAGTGGGTGGGTATAGTATGACCAGTAGCCAAATCGGTTCATCAGAACTGTTCACTATTTCAGGAGATTAATCTTTTGGGAGGCAGTAATCTGTCCCCTCACGTGATTATATTAGTGAGGACAGAGCTGCCTGTGACAGGGACAGTGTTATGATGAGAGGAGGGGAATGGGAGCAAGCAAAAAACAAAACAGACTGGGAGTTAGACAGTAGAAGGAGGCAGAGCAGGGTCCCCTAAAACAGAGTAGCGAGAAAATGCTTCCGTCAAACTTATTTAGGACGATAGACGTGCGAAGCACAACTCTATATGAAACAAGTTTCGTACATCCAACTTGTCAAATGTATTTGTCTGAAGATCAATATAGTATAATGTTTATGTTATTAAAGAAGTTCTCGTGGATTCTGTTAATGCAGAGTTCCTCATTCAGTAGAGTGTCATTGACTTTGTCTCTTTCCTACAATACCAAAAATCTCCTGTCCTCTTGTTCATTGGTGAGAATCTCCCCCACAATTGTTGGTGTCTGGTATATGGCAGGGAGCGGATAGGAGGTCATCAAGGCACGACATCATTTATTACATGTCACCACTAATACAACGGCCCTTTGTTTTCACCATCTCCGGAGATTGAGTATTAACCAGGAGGACAACGGCCATTGGGATCTTACTGCTTAATAATTCATATTAAAAAGACGGCTATACAAATGCATAATATCTCTTAACAGGACTGAGATCTAGTAGTTTATGGGGACACGCAAGAGTTCAATCATCCTTGTTATGATCAGGTTATACGCCAAGTAATTATTCTCACAGATGTCCCGGCTACAACATACCAAACCAAAGTGTGGTAAAACGATAGCTAAAATAAAAAGCTAAAACAGATAGCCACTGTTTTATCCTTGACCTGTCATTATGACTTGTGCTCAGCATAAACTATACGACAGATGTCCAAACCACAGAACCTAGTCAATAAAATGAAACTATTATTGTCTTGTGTTTCAGAAGTTTTTATTTGAACATGACTTCTGGATGTTACATAACAAGACGACGGGCCAAGGACTAGAGCCTACAGCTCTCGGATCACTGGACGGTAGCGCAGTCACCCCAATGGGGTGTCTATTGCAGACTACCTTCCTTTTGCCTGCTCTCTGGCATATTTTTAGGCCTTATGGACCTGCCGTGCCCCAAAAGACATCGTACCATGTCCCCACAATGACGTCTCATTGGCTCCAAGCCATTAGGCTCCACCCCCTAGCCATTGTAGGGCGAGACCACTGTCAATCATGAAGATGATGAGGGGCTTGTGAGGACAAACGGGAATTGTGGGATAGAGACAAAGACAATAAAACAACCTTTTCTTAAAAAGGTCATTAAAAATTGTAATTATATTGCCTTCTTTTCTCCATTAAACGTCATATAATGAAGGAATGTGTCATTTCAATGGCTTAAATGTTCTCTATATAGTCTATTAAATATATGGATTTTGTTTATTTACTACAGAATATAAACCCAGTAATGATGTTAAACTAGTGCATCAGGTCAGATCTGGGAAAGTTCTACCATCTAACCTGACTAAGAGCCTGTTGATCTCATGCTAAGCAACAGTGTTATTCACTGTGCTTCTGTACCTTAGTACCAAGTGCCCCGCACTCTACCACGCCGTTACTACTAGCTGAATCATGCAATCTGATCAACAGACGCCGGCGTCACAATATGCAGAACGTCTAAATCACATTCCAAAGTGACAAAGAAATCTACACGGTTGCTGTAACAGTTAGAGACAATAGATTATTTCCTGTAAACAGCCAATAAAAATAAACAATGGATGCAATGTGTTTATCTCAAACCAGTATATATTTAAAAAAAAAAAAAAAGAAATGATATATTCTGACCAGACAATAAATAATTTCGGCATGCTGGAGTCTTCTATTGAAGCTTTTCAAAGTGAAATCTTAATGATCGATCCAGTCAGATACCCGGCCAAGCAGTTTTTGCTCAGATGGCTACTTTCAATCAAAAGGAATATGAAACCTTCTCCCAGGGCATACTATCAAGGCAACGAGATTGTAACGAGCAAAGGAAACAAAAACATTATAATTCTCATTTTTATTCTTTGCCTAGTCCTAGCAGTATAGAAATTATCTTTATTTAATGTTAGCCCTCTCAGACCTTTGCAGTTCCCTGTTCTACATATACTGCTGAAAGAGGGGAACTAAGAATAAAATAATTTGGTCTGTGACATAACCAATGCGGAAATTTCGCATTTTAAAGAAAAAATATATCCTAAATAGTTGTTTAAAGCAGCGAAGTATAAATGGAAACACTTTTGTTTCTGGAAAACAAACACATTCCAAAACCTTCCCTGCCAAGGGTAATGTTTCCTTTTCAGTCAGCGGGCCACGTTTATTTTAACTTCATATATAATACTTTTTATTACCCCCCCCTTCCCCAAAGTGAACTTCAATCCAACCGCTCCACGACGGCGCTGGAATGTCAGAATTGATTTAGTAGGTTAATCATCCCGCGCACATTCTGTGATAACCACAACTGATAAACGTAATCTCATAATTACCGTCACTAACCGCAGCCAATATCAACAAGATACATTATTTTTAGCTTATTCCAAACTGGGTTTGATTAGCGGGAAAGCATGGAGGCAACGGACAATACAATTCCATGTAATGAATTAGGCTATCTGTATTACATTTTTTTAAAAAGTTAGCAAGCAATACAATAGACATTTTTCATCTGTGGGCTTATTGGGAGATTTCAGCTCAGTTGACAATTTGATGAATCTGATGTCTTGCGACTGGTTGTTGGACACCAGAAAAGGTTTTTTTTGAAAGAGGTATTGGAATGAATCAGTCTGGAATAACACAATAAAACCACAGATTTGGAGGAAAACTGCTGGCGAGGACAGAACAATGAGCAGTGCTGTAAAGTATTATATGTCATGTGAAACGATGGTGCTGGAGTAAGGCGTATGTAGGATTCAGTTCTATCTTGGAGACGGTGCCAGGTTTAGAATATCGCTCTGCGGTTCTAGAACATAAATCAATAGAGAGACCACAGAGTAGATAGAAGACATTTTATAAGCTGCCTGGCTGGGCTGGTTGTGTATGCAGAAAGAGTTATTTATAAACATGTGGTTGGGTACGAAACATGCAGCGTATGCAAAGTATACTTCACATTTTTTCTAGTGGCTTAAACTAACTTGTGTATTAATAAATACCAATGTGCCCGTATGTAAAGCAGAAAAAGTCTCTTAAAAATAGAAAATATATACAACATGGCTCATATATGTACGGCTTCACAGACCTCCTCAATACGCTCAGTTAAGACCATGTTATGTCTGTACTTTCGTTTTAAGTGATCTAAATACTGTAGTCTATGGGCAGACATATATAAACCGGCATAGTCTCACTCTGGTCTCCAAAGGGTCATATAGACCACAAAACTGCCTTGTACATATAGGAATTTCAGATGAATTAAACAAACAGAACAGCCTAAGTCAGAAGTTCTGTATAAACGCAGCAAGTTGCCAAACGGGCAAAAAGCAGGCACAGGGGTGGTTAGACCAAGGAAGAGCCGTTAGGAGGTAATATAACAGGATTTTATAACTATTTAGAAATGGAGCACACGGACTGCCAATCGGTTCTCCAAATCCGGCAAAGTCATAAATACTCTTTTTTGAGCTGTTTAAACGGGACCTAAATGGAGAAACCCAGCACATATCTACTGCAAGAGAAATACATTTATTGCATAAGCCATCCATTTAACAAAATATCAGCATGCATTTCTATTTTATAACAGCAGTCTGGCTTGGTTCACATAATTCTTTCTGAATATCAATATTATGCATTTCTACAAGTATACAGCTCCAATAGTTAAAGTGTCAAACAACACACTGAAGCAGGCGACTACTGTTCAGGTATTTGGAAATCCCAGGGGCATTGGTTGGGTTAAATTCTTCAAATCCTATTTATTGATGTATTTTTGGATGTCAAGGCATACGCCGCACTCAACTTTAACAGCACTGTTCATTTCAGCCAGCGGTAAAATGAAATATAAAAAAAATGGGGAAAATATAAAAGGAAAACAAAAAAACAATGGCACATCTACAGAAGACGGATAAAAGTGAAATGATATGCGTACCAGCAGCAACTACAGCTGGGGGAGGCGATCCGGCCTCACCTCCGCTTGTCTGACTCATTGGGGTGACAGACGTCTCTCGGGAGGAGGGCAACTGCAGCTCCTTTGGGAGAAGGTCATAAACGGATTCTGGAAAGAAGAACAAGCAGACAGGTCAACGTTGAAAAGTGAAATGTATATCTGGTTTGCTTTACTAAATACATTCTACAAGAGAGCACAAGAACATGTACTAAACAAGTAAAGACGTCTCTTTTTACCAAACACTAGCGTGTGATATTACTGCATGACTTTGGAGAAACGGAATTATGTTTTGAAATTTGCACATTCACACCTAATGACTCAGATGTTAAAAATAAAACAGTAAGAGCTATGAATCTGGGATTAACTCGTGCTTCCAACCGTCAATGAATCAACTTCAAAACCAAATTATAGACGCATACAAGTCTCGGCACCAATTATCACTGGCAAAACCAAACAAGTTAGTAACATCCCTACGGTCACTTAAAGCTATCCGCCATGTATACATTTAGTATGGCAACAAGGCTGTAAGACAATTAAGATGAGGAGACCAAAATCTGGTTTCATCGGGAGCCAAAGCAAAAGTCTTGTCTGAGGATAACACTGTCCATAAAGTAATACAAACATCCCCGAAACCTGTTAGGCCCCTGAAAGACCAGATTTCCAAAATGTGGCGAGTGACCAGACTAGGTACAGATTAATAGCGTGTGTGGCTAGCCGACGTGCAAGTTAGTCCCATAGATTGTAAGCTTGCGAGCAGGGCCTTCTCACCTCTTTGTTTGTTTTACCCAGTTTGTTTATTAGTTTACTATGTTTGCCCCCAATTATAAAGCGCAACGGAATATGTTGGCGCTATATAAATAAATGATGATGATGCTCCCTGATGTGACCTTGAAAGTTCAGCATTATTAGTAAAATCTCTACACTTGCAGAAGAATAACACTTTCATTTCTTGATGCTTCCCCCCCCCCCCCAATAGCAAACTTAATATTGCCATTAGGCCTAACAGCCTTCCCAAAGGCCAGTGATCACAACTGATCCGAATGACTTTAATCAGGTCTCACTGTGATGATCGGTACCTACAGTGCAGCATATGTGGGCCGCACTTCCTGCATCATTACTGATCCGCTACCCATAGTCTATTAGCATAGCACCAATTATCACCATCACCTGAGGAAACCAAGAAAGGAATCACAAAGGACAGACGATAATTGCATGCAGGGCTCCCAGAACAGAATGACAAAATATTCTCTCCCTGTTATGCATCCTTGCATTGAACAAGAGACTATGTTGGCCCAATATAAACATTAGTCATTAAAACTACTAATACTATTGTGGAGCTTTTCATTAATGTAAAATAAAGCAACAGCAAAGAAAAGGGACAATTATGTATAAAACAAGGAAACGAACATTTGTATGCAGCCAGAGAGTTAATGCAGTTCCTTACAGGAACAGTGATTGAGACATACGGACGGGACAGGTAGGAGATCTGAGTCAATTAGAAGGAAAGGGAGAGTCTAACCTCAGAACAATTAGCTACAGATTACTTAACTCTAATAACATTCTTATGTCAGCTTACGGCAGCTCTGACGCTCTACATCACCACCTACGTATTCATGACCACATTAAAGGACCATCGTGCCTCATCTGCCTGGACAAAACATACAATTACTACTGTATCATGCTACAGCACTAAGGAGATCCAGAGCCTGCTAGTTGCTGCTGAATATATGTAGTGTCATCGTATGAAGTCAGATGTGTACACACAAATATAGTACAACGGTGCGCATCAGAAAAGTGTTTGTTTTCCACTTGGCTACGTTATAAAGGATTTAATATGGTGAAGAGCTGAAGGTGAAATCAATAAATACATAAACCAGGAAGGTCCTGTGAACAATAAGGCTATTGGTAGATGTGATTCCATTATTTTCCTGCTCTCTCGTAACCCAACTGATCCCCAATGGTGACCAACTTCTACGCAATCCAGGCATATGAATCAACTGCAGAACCGCAAAATAACTTATGTTCTACAATTCAAATCCGCCTATGTTGATCCCACGATGTGGCAGAGGGTGTCGATATGTTCCCTTCCTCCCCATACAACCCCACCCCCCCCCCCCCCCCCCCGCCCCGACATACACCTGACTATATAGTTTGGTTGTTTCATTTTGTTTTAACTTTATTTTGGATTTCACGTTTAAATCTGTAAAATAAGACTGCACACAATGGTGCAAACATCCTTTAACATTTCATTCCAATAGTTTTTGTAGATTTCCTTACAATAGATTTCTTTATTAATTTTTTTCTGAAGATAAACATGATCCAAGTGTCTATCTGTATAAAAGCTGAATAACTCACGGGTGTGACTGGGATATGCATAATGTGTAGCAAAAAATATGTTTTTATTATTATTGCAGTACTGTGTTAGCCAGAAAAATCTATGTGATGTTAAATACTTTCGTGTCAAAAAAGACAAAAAGTATTATAGGAGTGATACCTTTATTAGCTAACCAAATATTTTTTATTATATATGCTAGCTTTCAGAGCACAGAGCCCCTTCATCAGGCAAGGTTACAAATGAATGACTGAGAAAAAGGCACAATATTTAAGAGCTGTTACATCAAGCAATTTGTACAGAGAAGGGAGGGGGAAATACATCATTAAGATAAGCTAAAGTAATAAAAAGGAGATTTTCGTTATGGATGGAAGAGTAAAAGTCCTACGAGTTCAGAGGTCTGCACTCTGCTGTGAAGTTTGTCCATGTAGTGGGTCATAAATCCAGGTGTTAGATTGAGTCCTTTAGTCAATGACTGGAATGTTCTTATCAGTTTGAATTCCCATATTTTTCTCTCCCTGTCATTTTAAAAAAGACCTTTCAGAGTACTTCCAGGTCCGACACTACGCCATGTCTTTGCCCCCCCAGGAGGCTCTTCGGGCCCCGACCTCCTTCGAGTACATGTGTTTACATTCACCTCTCACTAAAGGGATGATCTCCCAGATCTATAATTGGCTCATAGATTATACCTTTGATACTCCAGGCCGACATGAGCGGGAATGGGAAAATGACTTGGGTCCTCCTCCAGACGACTTATGCTGGGAGGAGGTCAGGGAGGGGATTGCCAAGAGCTCGATCTCTACATTAATTAAGGAAACTGCCTATAAAGTGTACTATAGGTGGTACTATACTCCTGATAAGCTGTCTCGAATGTTTCCTACGGCCACTCCGAGCTGCTGGCGGGAATGTGGCCAGAGAGGTATGATGCTACATATATGGTGGACCTGCCCTCGCATTGTTCCTTTCTGGAACATGGTTCTTACACTCATAAACTCTGTGTCAGAACAACAGATAAGTAAGGATCCCTGGTCATTCCTTCTCTCTCGCCCTATACCTGATGAGAGCGCGCCCTCTAACAAGCTAATCTCTCATTTTCTGGCAGCCGCTAAATCCCTAATAGCAAAGCACTGGAAAGACCCTAGGGCTCCCTCTATGCAGGAGTTACGGTCGTACATAGGACATGTCGCAAGCATGGAAAGTATAACGTGCTACCTTCATGATAAATCATATAACTTTGATAAGGTGTGGGCCCCGTGGTACTTTCTAGAAAGCCATAGCTGCCTTTCCAGTACGGCTCCTCCTCCTGCAGATGGAACATAGCTCTTGGGCCGCCTCTGGACCCCCCAGGCTGGAATTGGTGCGCGGATGGTGAGTAATGTCTGTATGCTACCCCTCTCTCGTGCAGTCATTGTAACTGTGTGCCCTAGCTTTTCCTAGCAATGTTCCAAGTTTGCGTGCCTATTGGTTTATTAGTTATATTGTTGACAATATTTGTGCCTTTCTACCCCCCACCCTCCCTCCCCTTCTCTTTCCCCCACCGATATAAAAGTATAAAACTCAGAGGAAACACTTTGATTATTAATATTTTTCTTGTCCAAAATGTTATCTGTACTGTTCCTGTTGTTTCCTCTACAAATAAAGAGTTTAAAAAAAAAAAAAAAAAAAGACCTTTCAGTATTAGGACTTTTAAATCTGTCATACTGTGTCCTGGTCCTGAGAAGTCTTTACCCACAGGGGTGTCCAGAGACTTCCTTATTGTGTGTCTGTGTAGATTAATCCTGGATTGCAGTTTCTGCTTGGTCTCTCCAATGTAGATTCCCTCAGGGCATCTTGTACACTGTATCATGTACACCACATTGGAGGATGTACATGAGAATCTGTCAGTATTTTATAGTGCTGTTGTGTGTTGAGTATGTGGACTGTGTATGTTGGTCGGACATGGGTGCAGGTTTTGCATTTTTTGGTTTTTGCAAGGGAAGGTGCCAGTCTCTGATGGTGATGAGAGGGCACTTCTAACGAGGAGATGTCTTAAATTTGAAGGCTGTTTGTATGAAAGGAGAGGTAAGTCTGGGAATATGCATAAATGAGGATGGGAAGGAAATATACAGGACCAGCTAGACAGTAAACGAGTCAGATACAATGTGTGTCCTTAAAGGAGGCAACCTGGTAGGCTGAGTAAGTTATACATATAAAGACTTGAGTTTAGATAGGTAGCAAGAGGTGAGAGAACGTTTAAACTACCCAAGAAAATTATACTTTGCAATGCACATTGCGTTCCCCTCCAAGAAGTTAGAGAGAGAGGTAAGGATGCCTGCTTTCAAGCTTACAACCATAACATGAACGGGTGACAGACCCACTTTAAGATTCTTTATATAAGGAGATATTTTTGCTGGCGAGAGCAACGTTAAGTACTCTATCAGGGGTGCAGAACCTTATCTGCTGAAAGCTTCAAAACAACGACAATAATGTTAAAAATAGAGTTTTGTCATATAACCCCAGCATCTAGTCCAAGAAAAAAAAAAAAAATATTAATGTAGTGAACACAAACATAGCTGTTAAATGCTTTCATTTTTCCAAACAAGGAAAACAGTTTGGCACCATGAAGTTCCCAGTTCCCTGAACGATAATCATGTTTGCATCCCGTTAATATTTTCGGCAATTTGATCATTTCCAAAGTATCCATAAACTTGGACAGTAAAGCGTGCGGAGGAGGAATGTAGGCTTGCGAGGTGAACCTAAACTTGGAAACGCGGTCCCGCTGGACTCATAATCCAGCAAGTATCAGCAATGACCAGCTTTTTCAGAAGGAAGTGGTGGTGTGTGGACAATCCCAGCAGAGCAAACAGTATTTAACCCCTGCCTGATCCCGAGATCTGGGACTAAAGACCAAATTAAAAACTGATGAGCTTATTCTGTGTTCCAAGTATCCCCCCCTTTCCCATTTAAGACATCTATAAAAGGGATCTTTAGCTGGCCGAACGCCAGGCTGGTTCTTTGAGGTTAGCTGCAGAAAATGTGACCCTTTGTACGAGATTGTATTCAGGAACCTTGAGAATGTTACTGAGAGTCAGTCCCTAGCAAAGGCTCAGATTAGTATTAATTCCAACTGAGCTCTGGTAGTCGTACCGTATAGTATGTTGTGATATATTTTAGTTTAAATACATAGATGTTCAGTAACATAGAATTATTACAATCTTACAAGATGCCAATGTCCATTAATTTATACATCCCATTAATTTATACATCTAATCCTATTTGGATTTTTAATATACATTTTCCCCAACATTAAGGTAGAATTTAGTTATTTTCAAAGGGGTTATTCACCTTCAATTGATCTTTATCCTATTCCACCTCCCGTTCAGTGTATGATTAGAACGTTAATGACCATCTACAGTTCACATTTCGGTGCTGACTGTTACTATTACTGGCGATTATCTTATTCTGGCTCCAGGCTGGTTATCTCCACAGCTTTTGTCACAGTTCCTATGTACCACTGTGGGACCTTCTCAGATACCGGAGTGAGTATAATGCGCCAGACTAAGATAACGCATTATAGTGTAATGTATACATGATATCACAGTATAGCCTGCAATAATGAGCCATGCCTGTCAAATTAACACAAGGAAGCAGAACCATATATGAACCAGCAAATAAAGTGGTCAATGCTGGATCCTTGTATGGCTGCGTGGACATTACTATTAAAGGGAACCCTAAAGGGTGTAGGAAAACAGGAGGAATGAAAAATGGGGAAAAAAAGAAAGGAGGGAAAAGAGGAGAGGAGAGGAGGGTCGTCCAATGGCTGCACCCACCACGTTGGTCATCTCAGGGGGCAGGGCTGTGCAACACTGCAGAGCTGGCCGTGTCTGTGTGGACCAATATAAACCTGCAAGTACCAAGCGTGCAGTTTATACTGTTACTCCTCCCGCTTACACGGCCATTCTAAAATGGTGAACAATACGTCAACCGGGAGCGCAGCTTTAATATGCAACACAAAGAGCATCATCAACATCACCATCTATTTATATAGTGCCACTGATTCCGCAGCGCTGTACACAGAACCAATTCACATCAGTCCCTGCCCCATTGGAGCTTACAGTCTAAATTCACTAACACACACACACACACACAGAGAGACAGACTAGGGTCAATTTTGATAGCAGCCAATTAACCTACCAGTATGTTTTTGGAGTGTGGGAGGAAACCGGAGCACCTGGAGGAAACCCACGCAAACACGGGGAGAACTTACAAACTCCACACAGATAATTCCATGGTCAGGAATTGAACTCATGACCCCAGTGCTGTGAGGCAGAAGTGCTAATCACTTAGCCACCGTGCTGCCCAATTCCAAAAAGAAAAAAACGTTTAAGGGTTTCTCCACAAAAAGAGGTAACAAACTACCTATACATTGCTCATGGTCAGTACATAATACATTACTCACCCCCGGCTGCCCACCACCCCCATTCATTCAAAAGCCTGCGTTTGTGTTCTCTATGCAGCTTGATGCCCAGAAGGTGCACAGAGGATATAAGAACGTGTGATGCCACCGGCCACATGAACACTTGTCAGGATGATGTACCATGAGCTGTCTGTGACCATATACCCGATAGGACTACCTGTGTCTCTTTAGGTGTTGTGAAACTACAAGTCCCAGCATGCTTTGCCAGCCGGTAACTGGTAAGATATGCTGGGACATGTAGTTTCACAAGACCTGGAGAGCCACAGGTTGTCCAGGCCTGTGGTAGGAATTCAGAAAGCGGGAGAAAGAGATTCAGGGTGCCTGTGTTATAGAGAACTCCTCTAACTCATCCACGTCATTGTGTTAGTACATGTGAGATAGTTTAAACACTCAGGATATTTATAAATACAGTGAAAAGTCACAAGAATTCTATCCTCAGGGTAAGGCTTTCAGCACTGACGTTTATTACTAAATGAATATTAATAAATATTAATCTAGCACAGAGGACCAGTTATGCAAAGATCAGTTATTAAACACATTCTATTCTTGATAAAATAGGCCATACAACTGTACTCCTCCTTTATGTCTATTTCCTGCAGCAACAAAGCATTAGGCATTATTTATATTAGCGGTTTGTGTGGACCAAAGACCCTGTAACCCCAAACTCACTGATCATTCAAAGCCGATCAGGAGCCGGTCCAGAACGTTGGCAGACTTCCTATTGTTTGATGATACTGAAGAACGTTTCTCACGTGCACAGTGCATGTTCCAGCCAGTACCTCAATATTTAACTGCACAGTAAATGGGTGGAGAACCGCTTATACGTCAAGGGCCTTCAAAAAGACTGCGTGGCCCTCTAACCTGCACATTACCCTTAATAAGTTAGAATAATACATTTGCCAAACACACATGCTTTCTCCTTCTGTCTCTGTATATAGATATTTTCTCTAAAACGCACAGAAAAATAAAAGCAGCCCAAAACTAACTAATCACCACCACATGCCCTAAATCCAACACTAGCCACACAATGCCCACACAGACCCCCGCATGCCACTCAGACCTCCCACTTGCTTTAAAATGCCCTCAGGATTCCCCACATATCCCTGAAACTTCCCACATGCCGCTTACATCCCAACCCACACACCAATTACCTAATGGTAACTAATTAACAATTAATTACCACTAATTAATGCCACCCTATCACGTGGCAAATATGGTTTAAATATCTGTTGTTGTTTTTTTAATTATTGATTTACTTTACTTAGTCAGTAATAAAGTATAACAATACATTTAAAAAGTCAATGTAAGTGAAAATAGACCATGGTTCACCAAAGTCACATGTAACATAAGACCACTAGACATTATAAACCTTAGTTTGTCTAGTATAAAAACGCCCTGAATACTCCATAGCCAAGGTAGCAGCTGCCCCCCAATACCTCCTAATCCACGTCAACACACACTAAACAAATGCCTTCCCCGTGTTCTGCTAAGAGGAAACGTACAGACTCAAATAGAAGAAGAATTTAAAATACTGTCAATATACAACTTTGTAAAAACAGCAACAACCAGTTCTATAAACTCCAAATGACCCACAATAACAAAATAACACAAGGAGATACCAAAGAAAATATTTCCCAGCCATGTGATGATACAGTTTCTGCAGTCAGACTGGATTTCATGGTGAGAAAGTGTTGGAAATACATGAGGTTATTGGAGCCCTTTGCAGACGTCATGACCAGCTCGATGGTAGTCTGCAGTTTAGTTTGGCTGCACTTGCTGTGCGCTTTGGTGTGATATTGTTATCGGTGGCCAACCATAATGGAAAATTGCACATTTACTGGTGAAGATCTCTCATGTCCCAAACCCATCATTAACAATGACAGCAATACATCTCAGTTATAGCAAATGACCAATGTTTGACGGTACCAACCTCCCCACATTGAAATTATACTGGTAGATATAGTGGTTGATGAAACGTTCAGAAATTTTAATTTGCAGTAGACCAACATTTACCAGGACCCTAAAAACGGACATCTCGTGCCGAGATAGATTACAGGTCTAATACTGGACAATTCTCAGAAGCAAGGGAACCAAAATATTAACATAATTAAAATATTGCAATGGGACTTTTTATTTTTTCTTTCTTTTTTCGAGGTGGGAGGGGGGTATTGTCTATAGGAAACACCTCTTCTATAGCTCAATAAAAAGGACACATTGGCAGCTAAGTTCTGTGCCATACTTTACAGAAAAGGTAGACTTGCTGTAAACCAGCAGCACAAACTATGCTATATTATTGTATTTGACGGGTGAAAATACACAGTTACTATTCCCAGTTGTTCGAGGCGAACGGTCTGTGCAAAACACTTCCCGAGAACTTTCAAGGCGTTAAGCTAGCTGGGCCATTCTGGCGTTAAACCACCTTCCAGTCAAAATAAACGCTGCCTTTTCATAACAGACGGTGCATTGAAAAGACCAGAAAAATCCATTTGGTCACCACACGTGACTTTCCGCTCCTGCTTGTGTGGCAGACCAAGTTTTGATTGAAAGACTGGAAATCCCAGAAGCCCTTGGCATTAGGAAGGGGCTGAAAACGTGGAAGAGGGAGAAGACAAATGACAAAAATAATCTGCGTAACAAAATGGGTCATACGATATATAGATCCTTCCAGCAGAAAAGTGTTAATTATTAAGAAGTGTGAAATTAAGCTATTTAAACATACTCTGGGGGTAATAAACCGTCTTCCCAGTCAGTCTGAAAAAGCACATGTGATAAAACTATCTAATGTTCAATAAAGGTATGAAGTATATATTTCTGTAAGTTATAAAATGTTCCTTTGCTTTGTCTGTAGTGTTCCGTCAGTTATTTATTCATTTTTTCCAATTAAGCGGAGAAGGATATGAAGAGGAGAGTGTCTATGACTCCCAGATCTAAAATCACTGAATGAATAACTGGTCACCATGACACTATGATTTATTAATGGCATTCACAAAAGAAGACTGGCAGAAGCGGGTTTAGTAGATGCACGCAGAAGGGTAGAACTGTGCTAAATAAGCTGTCACCACAAACTCCGAACTGCGCCAATACAAAGCCAACACCGCAACACCGGACCTGGATTGGTGGGAAGTCCGTGACAGCCGGACCTGTTGGGAGAAATCCTCTGGATTTGGTCTCCAGTCCTCCATACCTAGCATGTAAAAACATAGAAGTTACTACCAATATCTCCATCATCAAACTGGGAGCGCAGGGCTCTAGACTCTGTCAATGGCCAATAGACTGATCATGTAGATCCCCAATGACATTAAAATGGGTAACTATTGTTTCCAACCAAAATAGGTTTCACCACTGGAAACCATACAGTGCCAGCCTTCTATTGGCTAATAGTCTATAAGTGTATCACATGCTGGCCTTGTACTGTGGAATGCTGGGTAGCAGTGTCCTATAGCCCTGGTATCATAGTGCTCACTCGGTATGGTAGCAGCATGATAAAAACAGACATGTACTACAAAAATGTAGATGTCAGAGACACAATTATTACTATCCAGTAGGAAATCGTTAATATTTAACAGGTTTAATCAAACAATAAAAGATGATGATGTGATTGTTTTGTCGAAAGCAATAAAGTATAATTGTGGGTCAAGTCCAGACTTGCTATCTGGTCATAGTAACAATACGGAAATGGAAAAGCGCTAAATAATCACCAAATATTTTAGGTTGCTACTATCTGCACAACCTGTAATACAAGAGCACATAGACGTTCAGTAACAGTCTACGAAACATCACCCTGTGTCAACTACACTAATCTGCTAGGATAACAAACCTCTACTACAAGATAGTAAGTATGGCCATAGGCTCAAACTGTTTCCTGTTTTAGAACAATGAATCGACTTCATCCACGATTAGATACATTTCCAAGTAAGGCACACGCGATGCAATGATATATTTTTATAAGAATGAACAATCACTCTAATCCTCTATAATGGCTATAAACCAAACTAGGGGTTTGTTACGGCCATCCTTGGTCTGTTCTGTGTCATATTTTCAGACATACTCTTCTTGTCCCAATGACATAATATCATATCCAGAAAGAGGTTTATCTGCTGCCCACGGCCACTGGGCAATAACCTTACGTCGGGCCTAGCCAACCTGTGGTTCTCCAGGTGTTGTGAAACTACAAGCCCCAACATGATTTGTCAGTAGCTAGCCCGGTATGCTGGGACTTGTGGCTCACCGGGTGTTGGGAAACTACAAGTTGGCCATGTCATCATCATCAAGAATTATTTATATAGCGCCACTAATTCCGCAGCGCTGTACAGTGAACTCACTCACATCAGTCCCTGCCCCATTGGAGCTTACAGTCTAAATTCCCTAACATACACAGACAGACTAGGGTCAATTCGTTGACAGCCAATTAACCTACCAGTATGTTTTTGGAATGTGGGAGGAAACCGGAGCACCCAGAGGAAACCCACACAAACACTTGGAGATCATACAAACTCCACACAGATAAGACCAAGGTCGGGAATTGAACTCATGACCCCAGTGCTGTGAGGCAGAAGTGCTAACCACTGAGCCATTGCGCTGCCCCAAGTCATTCTATTGTGAGGGCCTTGTACACAAGAGTAAGACCGATGGGAGGGCTTTGGGAGGAGAGAAAGGGATTATGGGACAGAGAACAAAACAACAGCACAGTACTGAATGGTAAACAATAATTAGTAACAAGTTACAGACACTAAACAAAATCCTACAACGCAAGAAGGTACCTACTTTAAAAAAAAAGAAAAAGTGTATTTGTATTATTCAGCAGTAAGTATTATAACCTGTCAGTATGAAAAACGACTATGAAAACTGCTTGCTCTCTGTGCACATTAATTTAACCCTTTGTTGTCAGGGGCAATTCAGCTGTGGAGAGGTTAAAGTACCCCATGAGGAGCCAGGCGATTTCTAAAGCCAACGAAGTATCTGAGGAATGCAGGGGATGACTATACGCCAACAAAACGCTAAAGATTAACAACGCAACATCCCCTCCCTTATAGCTCTTTACCAATGCACAGCGAGAGTCTTAGGGCTGAAACCTGCATTAATGTTAAATAATCTACGTTAAACAGTAACTAAGGCAGGGGAGCAATAACGTGAACGTGATAAACTATTCAGTGTCACCAGTTCTTCAAAGACTGCAGTATGTACACGTACACACACGGGTCTCAAACATGATCAGGTTTCCCACGCACATTTATGATGAAGACTATTGGACGCACGGGCCCGATTGATAACACAGATGACCGTGTTGTGGACACAGTAACAGACACCAGCGTCAATAAGAGGAGAATCGCAGACTGCACGTCTGTGTCACTTGTATTGCACAAAGCTCTTTCCAAAACATACAAAGGTTTGGTTACAAAACACCACAACGCTTAGTGTATTTTAGGAGATGCTCTGTAAAGCCGATCTTCTGTAGATATCCTTAACTTTTCTCAGGGGAAGTATTCTAATCACCTGGATCAGTAATGATCTTGTTTGTTCTCAGCCAAGGAAATCTTAAAATCTTAAATAACCTGTTGGCTGTATTTAAGGAAACTCTGCTGTAATCGGCTTGATATAGCGGGCTGCCAAATATGTTTGAGTGTGTTGTGACTAGAGACGCTCGGGCTCAGTTTTCTTAAAAACCGAACCCACCCGAACTTAGGGATGCGAGTAGGCTCGTGAGCCGGCTCTGTACTTCTGCGCGTCCTCTTGTTTGACTCGAGGCAAAACGTCATTGTTGCGTTGTCGGATCTCGTGGGTTTTGGATTTCATAAGTACCTCCCACCCCAGGAGATCCAGCGCCATTGCTCACACAGAAACAGAGGTAGCAGTGTTCTTGTCACTCTCCAGTCTCCAGTGACATTGCTCAGTACCATTGCTCACACAGAAACAGGGGTAGCAGTGTTCTTGTCACTCTCCAGTCTTCAGCAACATTGCTCAGTGCCATTGCTCACACAGAAACAGAGGTAGCAGTGTTCTTGTCACTCTCCAGTCTCCAGTGACATTGCTCAGTGCCATTGCTCACACAGAAACAGAGGTAGCAGTGTTCTTGTCACTCGCCAGTCTTCAGCAACATTGCTCAGTGCCATTGCTCACACAGAAACAGGGGTAGCAGTGTTCTTGTCACCTGACAGAAATTGACTGGAAATTCATGTTATTGAGGTTAATAATAATAATGTAGGAACAAAAAAAAACTAAAAGAGCAAAATTATGTGATCTTAGCAAAAAAAAAAAAATAGGGATCCAAAACCAAAACACGCAAGGGCAGTTTTGCCAAAACACGAAGTTAATCCAGATCCAAAACCAAAACACGGGGGTCAGTGAACATCTTTAGTTGTGACAATGGCAAAAGTATTACTTATTCTGTTAGCATGATCCATTAGTCTACGTACATGTATGAAGAAACACGTGCCACACGTGACATTGCTTACACTCAAGAAGAAGGGGTTTTTTTCAGTCTTTTTTTTCTGTGCTCTGTTTGTATGGGGGAATAAAAAGGATATAGTTAGTCTTGAGATGCCCACAGCTATTCTAGGCCCATTTTAGACCAAACTGGCCACAAACGTGTGTGTGTGTGGCCAGTAATTAGAGGAGCATCTGATCAAAGTCAAATCAGGACAGCCTAAAAATCTGGTTGGCTCGTACCTGCAGCTTGTTTGTGGTTATTATCCATTCACTGTTTTAATTGTTTAAATATTTCCTAATAAACCACTTGATTTATGACACTATTTTTATTATCGCTACTGTTTATTTACATAGTGCCAACCATAATACGCAGTGCTGTACAGAGAATACCTAGTCATTCACATCAGTCCCTGCCCCCATTGGCGCATAGACCAGCATGTGGTAACCGGAGGACACGGAGATAACACACACGCTCCCCAGATAGTGTCCTGTTTGTAGACGAACCCATGACCCTGACTCTGTGAGGCAGCAATGCTAACCACTGTGCCACGTGCTGCCCAGTCTGTGTGGCAGTGCAACTGGATTGGACAAGTGATTTAACTACATCTGCTATTGTATGGGCAGTGCTGGACTTTTTGCATTCCACCAAAAACAAACATAGCATTTTGAGAGAGTCTCACGGACTCCCGGGAGAGAGCGGATCTAGGTCCCAAACGCCGCGATTCACCCCGCCCCATGCTGTCAAATGACACGTTTGCGTCAATACATCATGGGAGCGGGTGCAAAATGACGCGCATTTTGGAGCCCCGCCAACCCCCCCTTCCCCCCCCCCCCATCACCTCCCCCGGCAGGCTCCCGTAAACCAACTTTCTAAAGCTGGTAAGTATGAGATAGCATGTTAATAACAAAATGCCACTACAGAGAGATGTAGAATTAGTTCTCTAATACATGCAATATACTAAATGGATGACCAGTTACAAGTGTATCTATAGTAAATAGTCACTATAAATATCGACTTCGGCTACTGAGAAAATGTAACTACACTGATTATATTATCATAGGGTAGTGTGATATGATAAAGAGCAGAAAAGGTGATCATCACAAATAAGGATCCCCAACTGCTCTCCCAACATGTGTTTTGAGGATAGTTTCCTCAAGGGGATATTTAAACATAATAAAAGTTATTTACAAACAAGTTGCACATCCATACTAAAATCATGGCCACCAGATATTTGTTCACTAAAGGTAGTTTACAAAAGTGCAAAACAAACTGGCAGGGCTTTCATGCACCTGCACATGCACTTCTCCACAAAAATAAGTGTTTTCTTCTAATCATAAGCACAGATGACATAAGCACTGTGGGAGGTGAACATTTTGCACTTTTGCTCTCTAAATGGCTCTAGACAGATAAATTGGTTGCTATGGTTTGCTAGTATTTTACAGCAGGTTTGCAACTTTGAGCAAAGTGTATAAATAATCCTTGCAGGCTCCCCTCTTCTTTTACAGAGATCTGACAGATAATTGTATGAGACCAGCTTGTGGCCCAAACGATATATGTGCTATGAACAAGAACGGGTAAATGTATTGCTAAAGCAAATTAAATAAAGTACAGATCTCCGCTGCAGAAATGTCGCTCACGCAGACTGACCATTTTCTTACAGAATAACACTATTTTAAGGGCTGAAACTTAAGTATACGTGTGGAACACGACTAGTAATAGGTTTTTCTCAAAACGTGAATGGACTCTTTCATCTTTGGCATAACATCTCAACCTTGCAGAGCGCACATTTCATCATATACTAAAATGTCCATCTCAGCATTCAAATCCCCCAGATAGCCTATTCACAGCTGTGCACATCTGACCGTGGAGTCGTACGGTTAATAGTTTTTTGATGAGGGGGGGGGGCAGAACCACTGTGTTCTAGCGTAATAGCCGCTACACAATGCCATCTACTACAATGGCCCGACGGAGGGGGCCGTGAGGGAATATGTGGAGCCAAGCGCCAAGCTTAAACAACTTCAAAATCTCATGTTTCAAACCAATGGATCAGTTCACACAGCTCCTGCCAGAGTCCTGCATCTGGCAAGAGAAGAACATCCCATTAACCCTTCCTGTGACCGGCTTAATCTCGAAAGAGCATCTTTCATTTTTTAAAACTCCTCAGGTTTTTTGCAATGACACACATGAACAATTGTAGTTTCGATAGTAACACACACTGATATAGATACCTAAAAGGGAATTAAGCTCAAATAAAATGTTAATCATCTGAAGCAAAATCCCTAGAATAGGAGCTATGCAACCGGTCACCGGAAAAGCTGGAAAATGGGCAAAATTAATGTTAGTGACTAACGGTAAAACTGCAGCAGATTGTGAATCTCTCAGGCAAAGCTTCTGAGTCGCTCTTCACAACCAGAAAATGCACTTTAAGCACACAACATGTTTTATCCTTAACGGTGCAAAAGTATGGGAAGTGAAAGAATAAAAAAAAAGGGTTCATAGTTCCTGATACTCTCAAAAACAGATGCTCTACAAAGCTCTGCTGTGCCAATTACACACGCATTAAAACCTTGCATTTACTGGTGGTTTTTAACGCTTGTAAAAGCATACAAACAAGTATGGGAATAGAACCCATTAGTTCCCATGACCCAATACCCACTTCCGCTTGAAGCTGTAGTTGGAAGAGGTGGAGGCCGTGTTGTTTGGACACTGGCTGCTTTATTCACTGACGCTCACCTTTAGAGAATGTGCGGGGGTCAACAGAGTGTCCTCCACTGACCACAGGAGCTGGTTACACACGTAATCACGTTAAGAAAACATCAGTAGGTAACAGAGGTGGAACTAGTGAGCTGTGGGCTCTGATGCAGAGAGGCGGAGAGGAGGGAACCGGTGCCCCCAACCATCTGCATCTGCCATACAGTGGGCCCTATTATCGCCACGGGGCCCCAGTGCACGGCACCTGTGGCACCAATGATAGCTCCGCCACTGGTGGGAAACCATCCTACACCTAGCTAAAAAAGACTTTACAGAGATAAAAGGGGGAGGGACCAAAATACATGGCTCCGGGTAAAAGGGTGGGGATTTAGTCAACATAAGCAGAACTGCAATATAGTTTGACCTGCTGACAGAGGGGCACAGGCAGTGGTAGCACTACATTGGTCCGGCAGGTACTGTGCACCGGGGCCCATGGAGATAATGGGGCCCTCCTCCCCGCACCAGGGCCCACAGCTTGCTAGTTCCACTTCTGAGCACAGGCCATCCACAAACTACATATAAACAGTGCCCCTAAAATCTCAAAAATGAGATACAATTCAAAATTTCCCTTGACTAGTTAGTAACCAAAAAGCGTCACCTACACATGGGATAATTATGATTTTATCCGGCTAAGTGGGAAAGAAATTTATTTTATTTATTTTTTTACGCTAACTTGATACACCAACATTAAATATTTCAAAATAGACAACATAAATATATTTACACTTTGCAAAAGCTGTAGAGTTTTTTCTTTATTCACCGTTTAAAGGTCTGTGTAAACTCCAGAGCGATCCATTGCACGACAAAACAAAGGCTCCTTTATGGCTAGCTGATTTCATGAGTTTACACTGAAATCCCCACCGAGTGTGTATGTATATATAGAACTATATTGTGTGTATTCCCCCTTTGGCAGTGAGCAGGTTGAACAGCAATAGGTATGGTCCTTCAGGTATCCTCACTAGAGCTTTGTGGGTTGGAGGAGCTCAGTAATAGCCTCTATGCTGGAGACTGCATTTTTCTAGGCTGCTAAGATACTTTGGAGTTTAAACCTACGTCAGACCAGCTTAGAAAGGAGTTTGTGATCTAGGAGGGAAGCCTGCGGCCGGATTAATTTCATGCAAATACTAATGCAGTTCCAAGCCCTGTGACATTAAAATGGCAGCTAAGAGTCACGTGCTTCATGCTAAAACATTCATCCACCCCCCCACCCCACCTCTCTCTTCGTGGTGTTGACAGGACAAGCATACACAATGCATTTGTACCCAAAAATAACTCAGCCCCTAGCTTTGGCATCTACGTGAATGGACCTGCCAAGGGTTTTCAAGAAGTTGGCACTGTTGCTACAATCAAAATGCTGTCACTTCCAAGGGAAACCACTAGATCCCGTCCTCTCTGTGACCTCACATGTCAGAGTCACGTTACTGCGAGATCAAAAGCTCCCTGAACTTGATGCCTCACAGAAAACAAATAACAAAAAAAAAAAAAAAGGCTACAAGTCCAGGGACGCCTCCGAATGTGCCAAGCTGGCCATCTGCATTGTGAGGGATCGCTTTGTCCTCACAAACCCTCCGCTGCTAGAACTCCTCCTCGTACAAACCAAGGACAGCAGGCAGAGTGAATGACCTTGACAAATCCCATGGTAACAGATATGCATTGCAAGTGCAACAAACGCCAGTCACCTGAAACACCTGTTCATCTCATGGTTTGAGGAAAATTCAAGCTTTCAGAATGCACCATAAAACTTACCGAGAATAAATAAAAAAAACTCAGAATGCCACTTTGTGTCAACAAACTTTCAATGACAAACTCCCATAAAATCTGAAAGAACATTCAAAGAATGGTCAGACCTGAAGATACATTCACAAACTAAATTGTATCGCACATTGATTTTAAAAAAAACCTCAATGTTATGCACGTTCAGGCTTCGTTAACTAAAAGTTTTTCTAAAATAAGCAACTCTGAACAGACAACTTCAGATATTTGGATATATGCATCATTTAAAGCAGGCCTGTCCAACCTGCGGCCCTCCAGGTGTTGTGAAACTACAAGTCCCAGCATGCCCTTCCAGCTATGAACTGGTTGTCTACCGGCAAAGCATGCTGGGGCTTGTAGTTTTACAACATCTGGAGGGCCGCAGGTTGGACAGGCCCGATTTAAAGCATATCAGTTGCCTAGACGCAGTGAAGACAGATATTTTGAGGGTGGAGCCAGTCATGAGAACGCAGCCTACAAATTAGCTAGCAACCATTCACCTCGCTGAGGTATGAAGGTGATGTAGCCATTTTGCGGGCTGAACCTAATATAAAAAGAGCAGCCAATCAACACACTAGGAAGTAGTGACACAAAAGTACCTCAGTCGTATGGCTACTTTCCAGTAAATTGGTTGGCTGCATTTTCAAAAGCAACAAGTGCTTTTAAAAAAAAAAAACAACAACTCTTACATTTTGCCAGTCTGGTAACGTTATTTTGATATAACGCGCAAGTACGGGTTTCATCCATTTTTTAATTTATGCATGTCAGGAAAACTTGCACAATGAGGGAGACATATTAACATGCAAAGCTGAAAAGCGACAGGTAGCAAAAGTGATATCAATGTGTAAAACTTAAGCAATATTATATAATGCAGCAAATATTGCACTAAAAAAATCTAGCATTTGAAACATACCTTTAAAAAGATAATGTTACAAACAAAAATATACAACCATTTTTTATCAATCCACAAATGTCAGTCTTTTTACAACTGCAAATGTTATGCTGTTTATTTTATTTTTTGCACTACGGTAACATTGGTGGAAATAAACATTACAAACTGATGCAAGAGAGAGCTCCTAACTGTTAAGAGTTTACAATCTACAGAATTTTTGTTACAAGAACATGGAAACCAAAATGGTCACACGTATCCTTATAATCCTTTGGGATTATATATGATTTTGCAGATCACTGAGCGTTAAACAAAAATCATACCTAAAATGAAAGCTCCTATTTCTAGCCATTACTGATCTTGCCAGCTGAACATCGGAAGGTCAACATATTTAATGCACAGAAGCATTAAATAAACAGAACTACAGACATTTTTTTTAAGCAAACATTTTTTCTATTAACATTTTAATGATAAAAAAAGGAACAGCAAACTAAGCAAATTAGTTCAGGTTTAAACAAAGGAGTATAAAGTTAAAAAGTAAACAGAAATAATTAAAACTATTCAAATAAGGCATTACCAACGGGAAGGAAAGTATGGCCAAGCAGAAGAGAGCAAAGGGGAGCCCTCATTAGATCATTTATATTTACTAAACTGCGGGTTTGAAAAAGTGGAGATGTTGCCTATAGCAGCCAATCAGATTCTAGCTGACATTTTGTAGAATGCACTAAATAAATGACAGCTAGAATCTGATTGGTTGCTATAGGCAACATCTCCACTTTTTCAAACCTGCCGTTTAATAAATCTAGCCCGTAGACTTCTAGCTTGTTGAACATCAAGGTGCCAAACCCTACAGAGATGAGATGCACAGCCAAGAAATATAGGTATATAATGTATTTCATAAGACAGGTATGGATGTCCTTGTTACCCAGATAAGCAGAAACATGTTCTGAGAATAGAGTGTCCATACATATTTGCTACAGCCAAGTCCCTTCATGGGCAATCTCTTAAATTAGTGTGGACCTGCAAGAGATAAGACAAGCATGGGGACTGAACAGCCATATCTGTACAATTTGGCCACCAACGAGAGTCGCCAAACTGCAAACACATTGCTGTGAACAACCAAACCACAATTGTGTGCAGACAACTGAAGTTTTCATGTCTCCGCTTGGACGGCTTCAGCAGTTGCAAAGTCCCTGGAGATGTTCCACAGATCTTGTGGTGAACTCAGACATTTTGCAAAGAGCTGAAGATCATTCCACAGTTCCCTTCACAGACTTGACCACGGATTGGAGACTATAAAGTACCCTATGCAAGTAGGCTCATTGCAGCGATTATGATACTGTAAGACTGTAAAACTAAGAAAACTTTTACAGATCACTATAACTATATAAGTTGTACATGAAATAAACTAAAATATGAATATATAAAATATATTCTCTAGGAGTAACACATTCTTTAGCATTACTAAGGTCAAACTACTTCTAGGTAACAGGTGGCAAGAAAATAATAAGGAAGAATATCATTGGGAGACCTCTAACTTTACAAGTTAATTTTGTACTAACCAGAACTAGCCAAACAAGAAAGTTTGTAATGTTTAATGTGAAAGTAGCAGGTTATTCATCTCACAAATAAAGACATATATATATGCACTTTACATAACTGAATGATAAGCTTTTCACAGCAGGTATTTCAATTTAAAAAAGTTTGCCTTTAGGCTTGTTGCATTAATTACCAGGATCTAAACTATTTATGTTATATTTGAATGGATATGGACCAACGCAAAACCAAAGTCCTCTCTTGCCCTACACTAGGCAAAAACACTATTTCCATGCAACCACCAAGCAAATATTGAATTTATTTATTAATTTAAGGTTAAAACTTGCAAATCAATTGCATGTAAAAATTATTTAGCAACTACTACTTTCTTACATGTATCAGGTTATTCATTTGTGTACTAGGCTCAACATGATTTAAGCCCTTAGCTATGGATTAGACACCTGTAAAAATGTCCTATGCAATACTTGTACACCTTTGCTATGCTATCTCTGTGGCAGATCAAAGAAAAACATGCCAGCATGAAAATATCTAGGTCTATTCTACTACATAAGCATTGTTTTAGAATATGCATTGTCAATACTACACAATTAAGTTTTTAGTTTTGGACAAAAAGTACTCAAATGTCAAATATACCAATGCCTGGCCACCCAGAAACCTGAAGTAAGAATACAGGCATAGAGCTAGCACTTAAGTACTAATAATACAATGATATCTGCTCTGCTTGTTTGAGATTTACATTAAAGACACTATTCAACACACCTCAGGTTAAGGACCAGTAGCTCTCCAGCTATAGTGTACTACAAGTCCCAGCATAGCCTACCTGCCAAGGCATGCTGGGACTTATAATAAGACATAAAGAGCCACAGGTTGCCTAGCTGTGCAATGTACACAAGCTTACAATACACTATAGAAGTGATATGTCTGCTGTGGAAGGACAGCACAGGTCATGCTGTGATAGAGTGCAAGCTCTTGAGACAAGTATTAGGCCCCCTGTGCAGGTCACACTGTTAAACACCCCCCCAACACTAGCCAAGAACATTATTCCTTTCCCAGAATCCTTCACGGCAACCAAAGTATGACCCAAAGCGCGGCCGGAGCCCAGAGAACCAGTGAGGGTCCAGTCACCCGTCTGCCCCCCACCTCCAGCTGCCCCCGGGCCCCGCTCACCTCTGGAGTATAAGGATTTCGGCGACTCAAGGTCAAGGTCGGCGCTGAGCAGGGAGATGAAGTCGGAGGGCATGGCCGCTCGGGCCGGCGGGAGGTGCGGGCTCAGTCCGTTAAGTCCCCGGTCTTTGCTCCGGTTTTGCTCACACAACACTGACAGGAACCGACGGCACGCCCCCCTCCACTGGCAGCACACTGCGCAGGCGCGGGGCGGAGCCTATCTGCTGACAGAGCCTGTTCCGTGGAGAGGGGGGGCGGGGTTTAAGCGCTGAGTGGCAGGTGAGGGTTACCATGGCACGGACGTGAGCAATAACGCGGTGGTGACGGTAACTAAGGGCGGAGCTACTCCCTTGACAGGCAAGAGACTCAGCTGTGGGCGGAGTGAAAAGATGACGTAAAAATGACCACACCCATGGGAGGTGGGTAAATGACGGTAGGATGACGTCATCCGCTGGGCAGGGTTACAGCATGTGCTATTGATGGCTCGATGGGGCATTTGATTGGCTGCAGCCTGACTGTGTTTGTAGGGCTCCTGCCAATCATCAGCGAGGATGCAGGAAACGCCTATTACTAGGCTGAGTGTGTCAGACCCTATTCTATGTATTAGTATTTGTATTATTCATAATATTATATATATTATTACTAACATATACTATTACTAATACTATAATAAAATAATAATAATATAGTATAACCTCTATATTATATACTGGAAGCAAATATGTACTGGAAGCAACAATATTCTCATCCACATTTTTTGCAATCCCTTTTTCTATTCAACACAGTAACTTTCTGTCTCCCACCTCTTCATACAATGCTGCTATATTGGTATTGGTGATTGATGCAGCTTTTAAGAGCAGCCTTCCTCATTGTGGTCTCTCAGGCTTGCCATCCCATATAAATAGAGTATTTTTATTTTTAATAAAAAAAAAATATTAATACTACTGGCCCCTAGCATCCCTTCCTGACGTGTTATTAGGTTATGTAAATGTTTAGGGGCTTATTCATAAACCTCCAATCCGGTTTAAATCCCCCGAAAAGTTTTCTAGGGATTGCTGCATTTGCAAATTTCAAGATTATTTATTAATAGAGGATCGGAGTAGATATCTCCGATAACTGCTGTGGGGAGTACGACTTTGCCATATTTATCAAGCTCCGAAAGTCGGAGCTTAATCCAGGTAGCTAACGCCATCTGAAGATGACATTAGCCGTTATGAGGAGAGCATCGCAGGAGATTGGTACCGCTGTCCCAGATATTCAATTTTAATAAATTGCCATGTTAATTAATTTTTATCATTACAACAGGAAATGAAACACGAGCAATTTCCGATTGTTCATATATAGACCCGTTAGTCAAAAGTAAAATTAGAAGCATGATCTGAAGGAGACTGAGGTAGGATTTTGGTCGACCACCATTCAAAGGCGCAAATCTGCACTGCATCTATAGCAACCAATCAGCAATTAGCAATTAATTTTTTGTATAGAACAAGAATGTATGCAAATCTCTGATTGTTGTATGGTTTTAGAGCAGATTTGCACCTTTGATTAGTTTCAGTAAATCCTGTGTTTTGGACCTATTCACCTGTCCCTCTGTCAGACTCCTGTGGGTCTCTGAACATTGGTTCTGTTGTGTGGAATTTTATCTCCCGCATTGTCATTTAAAGGTATTTGTTTCTTTTCCGCATAATAGAATCCACTGTGTATAATACAGATTAGATTGTTTTGGAAGTTTCTTTGTGTTTATTTTTGTAATCCCTTTTATACTTTAGATTGTAAACTCTTGTGTGCAGTGTCATCATTCACAGTGTTTCTCTATGCCTATTAATTTTTTTAATATACTTACAAATGTTATAATGGCTTTTATATTTTGCTTACTCTGTACCGAACCGCAAGAGCATTGGCATCATAAATGTCCATATTAAAGGGTTTGTCCACCTACAGGTTAAAAACAAACTTGACCTCGAACCGGACAGACAACGGTTTGACCTTGAACCGGCGCACCATTCTTATGCTTAGTGGAAACGATGTAAGTGGATAATCTCTTTAATAATATGTCAAAGGACCTTGATGGTAGAAGGAATTAGAACCTGGATAGTTTGGAACCGCATTTGTAACCTGCAACATGAACAATTAATTTGAATTTACAGATTGGCTGATGTACCTGTTACCAGGTGCTTTCAGTCTCAACATATATAATTTAGCTGTCTCTTTGCACCAGATGCAAATTTAATGAACCAATGTGTGAGCTGGACACTAGCAGGAAAGTGATATCCTGTCAGTGATCTTCTCACTTTCTTCTCTGTACCCGTTTTAGGTTGTATTAGTGCAGTGAAATTACAGAATCCTAGAGTCAGATTTATGAATGGTGTCAATGTTCTTACAATACTGTGCTACTTTTTTAAAGTACATTTTTTTGCATTCATTACCTATGCTGTCTATTTTAAGAGACACTCTGCTTAAAAAGGATCTTATCATCGTCATCAGCAGCTATTTATATAGCGCCACTAATTCTGCAGCGCTGTACAGAGAACTCATATCAGTCCCTGCCCCATTGGAGCTTACAGTCTACATGACCCCAGTGCTGTGAGGCAGAATTGCTAACCACTAAGCCACCATGTGAATCAGCCTGGTCCTGGTACACTTCTAACATTATTAGCACTGTATAAATTGGTGGTGCTATACGAATGGTAATAAATAATACATTTCTATTTTTAAATGTTAACGTTTTATTATCATTGATGCCGGATGCAATTTAAATTTGGCCCCATAGCAATCAGTAATATATTATAGAAATAAAGTTATTTTTGCAAAATAACTGATCCCTGCAGAACTTGATTGGTTGCTATGGGTAACACCTCTACGTATCAAAACGAATGGACCACGTTACAAGCACCATGTGTATGGAGTCTGAGACCTCTAAACCATTGCTGAACTAAATCAGCTGTCCCTCGTTCCAGCCAAATTAGTTTATTTTTGGTCTGACTACCTGTACTTATTACATGCCTCACAATAGCTACTATTGGAAAATGGGACAACATACGGTAGGTCACGACCCCTAATCTATACATGTCACGCCCTTTTTGGCCTCTGAAAATGTGGACTGTTGGGAAGCATGTTTCTTTCTACATAATAGAATCAGGGCAAGGGTACTTTGGGTACTGTGCAATCACACTTAGCTCCATGAACTGATTGGAGTCAAAACAAGGAAAACCTTTTCTTTAATTCATATTTTGTACCCAGTCCTCCAGCTTTCTTTTCAGTTCCAGTTATTACACCTGTTATAATTTACCCTTCATCATCATCAGCTATTTTTATATATATATATATATATTTAATTCTGCAGCGCTGTACAGAGAACACACTCACATCAGTCCTTGCCCCATTGGAGCTTACAGTCTAAATTCCCTAACACACACACACAGACCGAGAAAGACTAAGGTCAATTTAATAATAGCCAATTAACCTACTAATATGTTTTTTGAAGTGTGGGAGGAAACTGGAGCACCCGGAGGAAATCCACACAAACACGGGGAGAACACAGTTCACAAAAACTTGCAGAATTAAAACCGTTTTAATGTATGGGGTCCAACCTAAGTCTTGTCGTCCACGACAAGGCAGTAATTACTCTATAGACCAACAAGGCAAATGCCTTTGCAACTACATTTTTTTCCCATTAGCAATAACCGAGATTGGGGTAGTTGGATGGATGAGCATGTGGGGAGGACAATAAGGAAATTTGGGTGTACTCCTAAAGCTTAGGGCAGTGTTATCTGTAACTTTGGTCCTGCCCCACGGTTGAGCGGCTACACACAGAGCCAAGGATTTCCTATCCCCAATATAGTATGAAACAAGGACAGATACAGTGAGTTAAATGTACAGTAAAAAAATCAAAACAATGCAAATCAAGGACAAGTAAAGGCATTTATGTAACGCGCAGTAGTCTATGATACTCAATTAAAGTATATCAGATATAGACACCTATCTGCTTATAGGTAAGCGAGTGGTACATTGAACTAGGAGCACATAAGTTATCTCCCAACATCTCACAGTGTTGAGTTTCGGCTTAGAACACGTCAGCGGTCTTAATCACAAACATTACCCTGTCCAGATCTTATCTATCTGTCTGAACATCCCATCGTCAGACTGGTGTGAGGGGCTTTACAGGAAGACATAACTGAATGATATGTAGGGACAGAGCGAGAGGCAAACTCACTGGGGTGCAGCAGTTGTAGTCGTATATTCATTTAATTGCAGGTAATTAACAACATCTAAAATAAAAAGAACAACCTGTCTGTCCAGTTTTCTGGTATTGCACATTGGAAATACGTCACTGCCCTGACAGATGCTGAAACAGCTCTTAAGTGGGGTCTCTATGACAGGAGAGAGGCGCAAAACCCAAAGGTTTGTCCATGAGCATTGCCCTCTATTATGAAATGGTTGAGTCCAAGAAGTCCACTGGTGTTTGCCATGGTAATCTCTTATGGCAGAAATATAGTGGTGCTGACATCTGATAACATGCATTATACAGTATGAGGGTCTCATAGGAGGGGGATGTCTTCAAATACGGTGCCACAATAAAATCCTATCGCTTGTACTTAGGCTCATCAGGGTCCCTCCATAGATGGGACGGCCAAACATCTTTTTTTTTTTTTTTTTTTTTTTAATATAGGCTGCTAAAGAGAATAATACTGCAGAATTACACAGGTTTGAGTCAAAGCCCCCAGCAAGCATTTAAAGTTTAAGTCACGTCACCCATTCATGAAGGTCAACACAGGCCATTGGACATTGGGAGGGTATATTTACTAAACTGCAGGTTTGAAAAAGTGGAGATGTTGCCCACAGCAACCAATTAAATTCTAGCTGTCATTTTGTAGAATGTACTAAATAAATGATAACTAGAATCTGATTGGTTGCTATAGGCAACACCTCCACTTTCACAAACCTGCAGTTTAGTAAATCCAGCCCTGGGAATCTAATCTATCAATAAAAGTCTAGCAATGAGTTAGCATTTTGCACAAGAGGAGACTTACTTTGGTGAACAAGGAACTAGGAGAAAGTTAAAGTGGCTACATATAGATAATTCCCCTATGGCTAGCCGTAGTGCGCAAAAGTCTACAAAGACTAGAGAACGTTTAAAATGTTTTAGCTCATTCACAATATTGAAATGTATCCTTGTCATCTATATTAAATGCAAAATATCTAGTAAATGACTACTTTTGCATCAGTCTCTTCTCTAAGTTATCTTTAGTCTCTGAAAACTTTTTTTGTATCAATTCTAAGGGCTAGATTTACTAAGCTGCGGGTTTGAAAAAGTGGGGATGTTGCCTATAGCAACCAATCAGATTCTAGCTTTCATTTATTTAGTACTTTCTACAAAATGACAGCTAGAATCTGATTGATTGCTAAAGGCAACATCCCCACTTTTTCAAACCCGCAGCTTAGTAAATCTAGCCCTAAGTGTTCCAGGAAATGTTACAATTATGTTTTTATATACGCTTACCTCTCCGCCTCACTCCAGGAACGAGACCACCGTGTCGCCATCGACTTGCAAGCCGTGGAGCAGTGTAGATGTCCTCGGAGAGGGAGCGCATAACGCTGCTGACTCCTGTGCCACGGGACGCTTGTCAGCTTCTCTAGGTCACAGCAATGTTTTGGAATCAATAAGACTCTTTATGTTGTCTCTGAAATACAGGAACAGCAACCCCTTCAGCTTCTCACGAACAGATTCCTGATCGGTTCGGTTATTTTGGCATTTGCACAGTAGCACTGTGTTAAACCTGCGACTGCCCTCCCTATACTTTGGATATAGAGGGTCAGATGTTTGTCCGAGTAGGTCACACAGCAGTAGTCTCAAACCCGCTTGTTGCAGCTTATGCGAGCCAGGAGCTGTGGATCATTAAAGAGAATTCCTCTCTGCTACTCTGCCTAAACCTGTCTGGCAGCTCACAAGCTATGTCCTTCCAAGTTAAACACGTTGGTCCTTCTTCCTTTTGTGTTTGCTAAAAATTAACTCCTTGCAAAACACTGTCATTTGCAAGAGAGGCTCTCTGAATGTCAGTCAACTGGTTTCATGTCATCCACAGTAGCTGGTAAAAGGCCGTTCAGTAATTGTTAGGACACCGGGAAGACCTTGCACAGACTTATTAAAGAGCAGCGTATACAAAGATTGAGGTATGCTGTTGCTTGAAGGTAAATCTATTTAAAAAAAAGTCCAAATCAGCAGCCGATTCATGTGTACACACTAAACACATTTTACACTATTTACCTTCAGACCTGTGCAACACAGTGGCCTAGTGGTTAGCACTTCTGTGTCACAGCACTGGGGTCATGAGTTCGATTCCCGACCATGGCCTTATCTGTGAGCAGTTTGTATGTTCTCTCCGTGTTTGCGTGGGTTACCTCCAGGCGCGCCGGTTTCCTCAACACTCCAAAAACATACTAGTAAGTTAATTGGCCACTATCAAAATTGACCCTAGTGTCTCTCTCTCTCTCTCTGTATGTTAGGGAATTTAGATTGTAAGCTCCAATGGGGCAGGGACTGATGTGAATGAGATCTCTACAGAACTCAGCGCTGCAGAATCAGTGGCGCTACATAAATAAATGGTGATGATGCCCTTCATCTGTCATAACCATTGGCTGAAAAGATGGTGACTCTGCACACTCCATAGAGATCTATGGACACTGCCGGTCCTGAGTGCATACACACTGCAGAATTGGAACAACATTTTTAGTCCGGTTTAAAAATCAAATGAAACGATACTGGAACGATAATCGTTCATCGTTGGAGCGTACACACTAATGAAATATCAGGCCGAACGGTCGTGTGATTGACCCGATAAACGGCTGCAAACCCTGTAGTGTGTACCCAGCCTAATAATGAAAACTGATTGTAAATTATTGTAGGTTACTGATTACAATCTTTAGATTGTAAGCTCTGGTGAACAGGGCCCTCTTCCCTTCTGTTCTCATTACCTATAACCTTGGCTCACCAGCTACACTGTGCACCTCCTCCTTGGGCTCTCTGCCCATTGTCTCCTCTCCTCCATTGTTTTCGCACCTTTCAGTGGCTCTAAACCTGTTAGTTGCGCCCACACTAATGGGCACAGTTTTCAGCCTGCACTGAATATACCCCTCGTACCCCAGTAGCTGTTGTGAGAGTTGTAGTGTTATTTGTTTACTGTATTGTAGTTATACCATGTACTGTCTTGTTGTCTGCCCTCTGTACGGCCCTGTGGACCTCATGTGGAGCTCTATCAACAAAGGATAATAATAATAATAATAACAATTGTGGTCATTCTTTGAGAGAATCATGAGTGCACATTTGTGCAAGATCTCAAATAGAACTCACTGGCTGGAAATATATTTTGGATATTGTTCAAGAACAGCTCAAGTTTTACCAGTTGACACTGCAGTAATCGTTTTCAGCATCATCATCTATTTATTTATATAGCGCCACTAATTCCGCAGCGCTGTACAGAGAACTCACTCATCAGTTCCTGCCCCATTGGAGCTTACAGTCTAAGGGCTAGATTTACTAAGCTGCGGGTTTGAAAAAGTGGGGATGTTGCCTATAGCAACCAATCAGATACTAGCTTTCATTTATTTAGTACATTCTACAAAATGACAGCTAGAATCTGATTGGTTGCTATAGGCAACATCCCCACTTTTTCAAACCCGCAGTTTAGTAAATCTAGCCCCAAATCCCCTAACACACACACACACACACACACACACACAGACACACACACACAGACCGAGAGAGACTAAGGGCAATTTAATAGCAGCCAATTAACCTACCAGTATCTTCTTAAATTACTCTTGTGTTCATCGAACAAAGAGTCAATGCTATCTATACCTTAGTAGAAAGCAGATTATCTGGACCACACAAAAAGTTTTAGCTGTTTTAATATCAGGGGAGATTTGGGAAAGAATTGTTCTTATTCATGGTTCGATACCTCTGTTCCTGTGTTCCTCTATCCCCTATACTTTTTACTGCCAGTATTTAGTAAAGTTGTTTGGTTGCTATGCACAGAAAAGAAGGATCCCCCAGAGTGACAGGAGCTTCCTCTTAAACTAACATGGGAAAGTTGTAGTGTCAAATGAAACTCCAAATGAAATAAATTTAATACATCCCACTTATTTACACAGGGTTCTGAGCTGTCGCTGGTCTACTGTACGCTCTGCATACTGTAATGTGGTGGAGACAAATACAGCACAGCATAAGGACATAGAATGCATTTATCCTTTAGGATGGGTACACACTACGGGCCTGAGTCATTAAGGAAAGTAAGGCAAAAAAAAAGGAGTAAATGTTTTCTGGGACAAACCATGTTATAATGCAAGAGGTGCGAATTAGTTTATTATTTTGCACATAAGTCATACTTGACTACTTTTGGAGGCAGCTGTCCGGGAGGGGTTCCGTCGAGGGGGCGTGGCCACACGCGGTGCATCGTTAGGCTCCGTCCCTGTCAATCTTGGTCAATTTTAGCCAATCGCAGCAGGGGGCGGGGCCACGATGGCACGCTTAGCCCCGCCCCCACCAGCTTAAAGAACGGCGACAGCTGGATCCGGGATTTTTGCCTGCTCTCTCGGGAGTCCAGGAGAGCGCCCAAAAATTTGGGAGTCTACCGGACATTCCGGGAGAGTAGGCAACTATGACATAAGTTAAATACTGGCTGTTTTTTCATCTAGCACTCAAATACTTGATAGCTTTATTTTTACACTGAAATCTAAAGTTGATCTAGGACATGCTCTACTCCAACTATAAATCTGCCATCACATTTTAAACAGACCTCCCCCTCCAATGCAACATGGTTTTGCCCAGGTGCAAAATGACTCATTTATGCTTTGCTCTGCTTAATAACTTAGGCCCTACAGTGTTTTCAGACGATTATTTGGCCAAACGATAAACAAATGTTCAGCCCGATATCTCATTAGTGTATACATTGCAACAATGAGCGATTATCATTCTATAGCACATCGTATTGTTTCATTTGATTTTTAAACCGGACTAAAAATGTTGTTCAACAATGGAACAATGTTGTTCCAATTCTGCAGTGTGTATGTACTCATGACCGCCAGTGTCCATAGATCTCTATGGAGTGTGCAGGTGGTATCTACAGGAGGTGCACAATATTCTGATGGGAGGAGCCAGGGGGGCCAGGGCTGTTCCTTGCTGTGTACGCGCTAGGCACATGAATGAAGGGTATGTCTTTTGCAACTTCATGGTGCAGTTTTATGAGAAAACTCATTTCCAGATGCACATTCACCAATGTAATAAAAACATTCAAATGCAGATTCAAACCCCCTCCTTCACTCTGATTGGTGAACCCCGTTCCTCCCATCGCTCCGATTGGTTGGCCCTGTTCCTTCTCTGAGAATCAGGCAAAGGATGCTATAAAGCCCCACCGATTGTGTTAAAAAACATAATCGGACAGCCTGAGCCAATCAGGATCCTCTTCCGACCTCTCGGGCACCACATGTAGTGTGCAGATGTACCCCCAATGGTTCCACCACTGGCACTTAGCGGACAATTAAGCACATTCGTGCAAAAATAAATGTTCTGCCATTTTGCACCTTTATTAATGAACTTTAGTAGAGGCAGACATTTTTTTTTGGGGGGGGGGGGGGGGGGGACTCATCCAGTATTGATTAGAAGTGCAGCCTATCCCAGTTCACTTGGAACTAATGACATCACCAGATCCTAGTGAATTATTAGGCTACATTGTCATGAAAATTGGTTTAGCCCACAAAATAACTGTCTCCACTGTGTGTAGGCTTGGAGATCAGTCTTATTTCTGCCACTAAGTTCTGACATCCCCTAAATAAATACATATTTCCATAGGAATCCTTTAACCCACGTTTGAATGCCAGATTTAGCGTGCTCACTTAGCCTTGTCCGCTGTAACGTGTAGTAGTTTCTGCACCGACAATCTCCGCAGAGGACCCTGCATCTAGACTCCTACCACATTCCTCTTGAATTCCGACTGTCGCCCATGATTGGTATTATGAACAAAGGGCGCAGTGACCAGCTAAGTGGACTGTTTGTTTGTGCTTTGTCCACTTACAAAAAGCAATGATAAAGCACTGTGATTCTAGTGTAGATGGATTATCATCTGATGTTTATAATTAGACCATCAGCAACTGGTAATCTTACATCATACTGCTTTGATGATACTTGGCATAAGAACATAACATTGGGTAAGTAACGAGATCTATGTATGAACTTTCATATAGAGGCGAGTTTAACACCACTTCTTCCTCCATCAGGGTGACAGGAGCCTCACAGGGCTACTCTGTGCTGTTGGGGGACCCTGCTCCTTCCACTATATAACTCTCAGTCTGTGACATCCTGCTTATCTTAATTACCCACCTGACAATGTGACGCTGCCTCTGTCACATACAGCCCTGTCCTCTCTTTAGACATCTATCTCTCTCTCTCTCTAATTCCAGCACTGTGAGACAGCAGTGGTAAGCACTATGCCATTGTACTTGGTGTCAGCTTTTTAACATGTCTTTTCTTCCTTTTCTTTGAGGGTCTGTTTCCACAGTCGTCTGATGCAAGTGTCTTACAGAAGCACTCGCCCAGCTGCGTAGCTATCATTCAAGCTTTGTCCAGGCTGCTAATACAATGTACAATTACTATAGTTCCCTATCGAGTCCCTGCTGGGGAACAAGGGAACATTAAAGTGTACCGGTCACCCTCTGACAGTGGAAGACGGAAAATACTCAGTCATGCAATTTGTCTCAAAAATTTGCTGCATAATTTGGGTTTTGAACCAAAAATTTGTATAATGGGGTCCCACCTTCAGACAACTTTAACTTATCGGTCTGAACATGACCTGTTTTTATCGTTCTAGCTTCTTTTGCTGATTCTTAGCCATGTATTCATACCATTCAGAACCATGTTTATTTATTTTTCCCTTGGATATGATATAAAGATGCTTTGTGAATACGATTGTGCAGAGAGGTGCTTTGTTGAATCCAAAGGCAATGGAAATATTCAGCTTTGTCTGGATGGTATAAATACATGGCTGGAGAGCATGGCCCAACTCCATCTGCATGGCCCTGATTAACCTAATGTGGGCTGGTATGGGGTGGTATGCCATGCCCATTCCTCCTAACTTCCCCAATATAAGGGCTCTGTCCTACCATGCCCGTGAGGACAGCTTTGTCCCATGGGTGGAGAATTTACCAGATCTGTCCCATTCCCTTCTGCTCTGCACGGCACAGCAGCGGTGAACGAGTGCCGCTCGTCAATGTGTTCGGATGGGAGGGGAGAAGAGTACAGGACAGGCTAGCACTTCAAAAGCTCTAGGCACTCCTCCAGGGGTGTGGTCATGCCACCATTGTGACGGGTCCCAACCTCTGTCCCGATATGAAGAAGAGACAAGGGGTTATATTGACTAATCTGCAGGTTTGAAAAAGTGGAGATGTTGCCTATAGCAACCAATCAGATTCTAGCTGTCATTTATTAAGTACATTCTACTAAATGACAGCGAAGATCTGATTGGTTGCTATAGGCAACATCTTCACATTTCCAGACCCGCCGTTTAGGAAATATACCCCAAGGTTGGGAGTTATGCACACCGCTACTTCTCCTACGGCTTTGATTGTAAAACTATCAAATTCCATTCACTTACATTTTCCATACCGCCGGTTCTAAATTTCGACTTCAACCACTGCCTATAATATGAACAGGACTTACTTGACTCCAAGTGGCCTGTTGTACAAACCTCGGGGCACGTGAGTGGAGCTTTGTTTTGGAAAGTGAAGATGTATGGGGTGAAGGGTGCCCATACAAACACACTGTATGAAACAGACCTGGGCGTAGATTTACTAAAACAATAAAAAAAAAAAGGAAAAGTTGCCCATAGCAACCAGATTCTAGCTGTCAAATCAGATTGGTTGCTATGGGCAACATCTCCACTTTTACTTTTTGGAAGTCTTACTAAATCCAACCCCCTAAATCTAGTCTTGTCGGACTACTAGCACCTGACTCTGGATACACAACATAAAACAGGAACATTATACAAAAGTTCTCATTATGAATCTGTCGTACTCTTTTGGGTAATATATTCTGCAGAAGGTAACATCTTCTTGTGGGTAGACTAAGCGGAGTACGGAACCCTTTATTGAGTTATAGAGAAGAACAAGAGAAGCAATAACATGGCAAGCAGGGTAATTAAACCAATAATCCCTAATTATACACAAACTCCACCACAAAACGGAAAAGGAACATCTCCAAGCAAAACAGTTCTACTTGTGCGGTTGGAAGGTTTGTGTCCTCCAGCGTTTGACATCAGACTGAGAATGAATCCACCTTAAGTAAAGATCAGGAAATATTCCGTCAGAGACTAAAAAACCAGCTTCGAAGCCTCCAGTAACCACACTGTAGACAACATTGTCCCTAAAGCCGGTCTGTCAAGCCTTGGGTCTGTCTCTCTGTTTACATTACACAGTAGGCAATAAACAGCTTGCATGTCACACGGTATCGGCACGATTTATACATACTTTGACATTTGAGTACCCAAGTCCTATTTTTCAATAAAAAAAACAACAAGCGGTTTAAGATTTACTAAATCGGAATGCGGCTAATCCACATTATTAGGATTGGAGCTGATAACCAAACATTATTGCCTTGAGGTACGGTTGTCTTACTCGGACGCCCAGCGGAGGGGGGAAGCCGTTAGACTGGGTACTGAGTATGGGGCTAATTTATCCTTGCTCTGACCTTGAGAAAAGATTCAGGTACACTGAAGACAGTACTTGTCCTACACTTCCTGTGGGAGGCACTTGTATATGGTTTAGTTTAGAGGAGGGAAAAAAAAGATGTTTAAAAGGGAAATTACAGCCGTAAAAAATAAAAAAATAAAATAAAAGTGGTTTTGTACTTACATTTTGTTTTGACCCATTTCTGCAGTAAGACTAATGCATGGTTAAGAGGCATCGTGATAAAGAGCCAACGCTGGATCTTGGGCTGTACCATCTGCGAAGAGATCAAGGGGGGGTTGTAAGTTAGGGGCCCACTTATTTGTGCTTAGGCTGCAATCGATCTGCCTATGCCCACAGCCTCTGCAGAATAGTCTATAACAACTGTACAAGTCGAGAATGCAGAGCAGCAACTTGTAAAGCTTCAGATGGCGGCCTCCATCAATATTCATGCAACTGCGGCCTATCAATCCCCCAGGGACTAGTAAGTCGGTGTGTCCATACGGTGGGCAAGAGGCAACCCGCTTAGCTTCACCTGTGGCCTCCCAGTCGGCAGCTCCCGCTCTAATCAGAATGGGGGCAGCCGACATCCACGTCCCGTGATCCCTTCTGCACCGTGCAGGGAGGTCACACGGTACATCCGGAGGAGAGAGTGCACTGTATTCTCTCTTCTTACTCCGTGGGGGTCCTTTAAAAGGTGGAGGGCTGCACACTCAGAACTCCACCTCTGTCACGTTGCCCCCTCAATGAGTTAGATGGTGCTGGTGTTATCAGAGTCTGTCCTGGATGAGCTACATTTGCTGCTGTTTGTGTTTAATGTGACCTAGAAAACATTAGGAGCTTTTGGGTTTGTCCTCCATGACATCCACCACTGCACAGCGACCAGGTACCTAGTGAGTATGCCCTAACCAGAGAAGAAGACAGCTGATCAATCGTAGCCTGGGTACACACTATAGCTGCGTTTCTAAACTCCAGTCCTCAGGACCCACTAACAGTGCGGGATTACCAGGTGACCAGTGAAATAATTATACCACCTGCTACACTGTGTCAGTCAGTAATGACTACACCTGTGCTCCAGCAAGGAGATATGGAAAACATGTACTGCTAGGGGGTCCTGAGGACTGGAGTCCACAATAAACTGTTTAGCCCAGGCCTGTCCAATCTGCGGCCCTCCAGATGTTGTGAAACTACAAGTCCCAGCATGCCCTTCTAGCTATCAACAGGTTGTCTACTGGTAAAGCATGCTGGGGCTTGTAGTTTCACAACACCTGGGAGGGCCACAGGTTGGACAGGCCTAGTTTAGCCGGATATCTCATTAGTGTGTACGCTCCAACGATGAACGATTATTGTCACTTGATTTTTAAACCTGAAAAAAAAATCTCGTTCAACGATGGCGTTCCAATCCTGCAGTGTGTACGCACTCAGGACCAGCAGTGTCCATAGATCTCTATGGAGTGTGCAGAGTCGCCATCTTTTCAGCAGATGGTTATGACAGATGAAGAGCACAGATCTGAAGGTAAATCTTGTAAAACGTATATAGTGTGTACACAGGAATCGGCTGCCGATCGGGACTGTTCTTTTGCAGTGGTTGGTAAAATCGACACCTCTTACAAATATATGTTATTTAAACTATAGAAAACTTATATACTTCCACTCAACATTGTATTTTTAAACATATTTTGATGATTCTATCTCAATGCATATCATGACAATTCCCTTTAAACTAGTTATCCCCATTATAGGTTTAGTTTGTCCAAGAAAGCGTCTGTTGCATTGACACAGAGATCTGCACCTTTGTTAAACGGTAGTGGAAGAAAAGCAGATACTGAAACAGAGAGGAGCAGAATTCCCCACAGAATTCGTCCTCATCAAGGATTTAATCCTTTCCTGAGTAGCAGGATATAAATTCTGTATCCTGGCACTTGTCATTAACTTACTTTATACTTCACATTAATGCTTTTATTGATTGTCTTTTACAGCAAATAATCTAGGGAACCTTTTTAAGGTAGTATTCTAAAATTCTATCCTCCCTCACCAGCTCCAAGGCAGGTGCATAATAAAAGACATAAGTAAAAGTGATCTACAGCAAACTCAATATTGTCATTGGTTCTCAAACTAATATGTGATGTCCAGTGCCGGATTAAGGGAATGGAGGCCCCTGGGCTAACGGGGCCTCCCCAACCGTGATCCAAGCTGAATGCCCTGCACGCCACCCCCCCCCCGGCACTTATCTCCTTCCCCGGCGCACTGTACACTCTTTACTGAGGAGGTCTCGTGAGAGCGAGACTCACGAGATCTCCTCAGTAAGGAGACTACAGCGCGCCGGAGAAGGACCACAGTGAAAGTGCTCAGCAGCACTGATCGCGCCGGGGGTGCCCCCAACCGATCAATACTGCTGCTGAGCACTTGCAAGGGCCCCCTGGATGCCATAGGCCCCTGGGCTGTAGCCCAGTTAGCCCTATGGTTAATCCGGCCCTGGTGATGTCATTGTTACAGCAGTGAAAGTCCTGCACAAACCTACAAGTACTCTATATACAAATATATTCCACTGTCATGTAAACCCAGCAATCCCCTGCTATATATCATCATCATTTATTTATATAGCGCCACTAATTCGGCTGTACAGAGAACTCACATCAGTTCCTGCCCCATTGGAGCGAGAGATAGCGAGAAAGCGAGCACAAGAGAGAGATTAGGGTCAATTTGATAGCAGCCAATTCACCTACTAGTATGTTTTTGGAATGTGGGAGGAAACCTGAGCACCTGGAAGAAACCCAGGCAAACACGGGGAGAACATACAAACTCCACACAGATAAGGCCATGGTCAGGATTCAAAATCATGACCCCCAGTGATGTGAGGCAGAAGTGCTAACCACTAAGCCGCCATGCTGAACACGTACAATAAGGTTCATTTAAGAAATGAAAAGCGTGCGTACCTGCAATACCACTTCATATGTACAAATGCAACTACCACTTTTCAAGGTGCTCGTCCGCTTCATGGTCCCTTGAGAGATTTGAGATCTATGCAGGGGTGGTGTTGTTGAGGGCTTTGTAGGCAAGAGTGAGTAATTGGAATTGGATTCTGGAGGACACGGAGCCAGTGTAAGTATTTGCAGAGTGGTGCAGCAGATGTGGAGCGGTGAGAGAGGAATATCAGTTTTGGAGAATGGATAGAAGTGCAGATACATGTGTTTCGGGATTGCCATATAGCAGGAGGTTGCAGTAGTCAAGAAGGAGATGATGAGAGAATGGAAAAGAGTTTTGGTAGCATGTTGAGTAAGAAAAGGTTATGTTCTAGCAATGTTTCTAAAGGTGGAAGTGACTGGAGAGCTCTTACATTAGGGCACAGAAGGAGTTTTGCAAAAAGGGAAACCTTTCAGACAAATAATATGGATACAATGGTGTGTCACGGTGGTGTGGACCGGGCAGGTGTTTTGGAGAACAGTGCAGTTGCCGCTTTGCGGACCCCTGGGCAGACATCGTTTCTCAATCCCAGGTCTGTACTGGTTCACATTTAGCTGACAGGGGTGATGAAGCAGGGCCAGGCTGCAGGACTGCATTCAGGAAAAGCAGGTATTGCAGCCAATGACCGCCCACTATTCCTGCTTTTGCTCTGTGAATCACTGGTGGATCCATAGGAGGAGCAATTGCCCCCCTAGCAGCAATCTTCATACCTTAGAATTGCTGCTGAGTGGTCCAATCATTGGGAAGGAAGGGGGCAAGGCCAACTAAAGAGCGGAGAAGGAGCGGGGCTAGGAAAAAACACCCCCCCCCCCCCCCCAAAAAAAAAAAAAGTCTCGTTCTGCCCCTGACGTGAACTCTACACCAACTTTCAGTAAACTGTCTGGATCCACTCTTCCCTATTAAAAAAACAATGGTTATCGCCCAAGGCCAGATTTAAAGTCCTGAAACTCCGAAAATGCTGCAGAATAAAACTCTGCATTCAGGATTACACTGGCGTTAGGGATACTATCAGGGAAAGGGTGACCATTTAAAACAAGCTGGTTCATAGGCAATAATTCTGAAATCAGACATCTTGATGCATAGCAAAACACAAGGAGTGCAGTGGGACGTGCCTGGATTAGAGAATATTATTTACCATGACATGTAAGTGGGTGTAACCTATTTAATGAGTTCACATGAACCACCAGACTGACCAGACCAGAGCTATGGGTCACTTTCTTCCCTTTCCCTTAAAACATACTTGCCTACTCTCCTGAAATGTCAGGGAGACTCTCGAATTTTGGGTAGTTCTCCTGGAGCCCCAGGCAAAGCAGACCTTTCTCCAGAATCTCTCCTACTTTCTAGTATAGTGGGCAGGACGAGGGCCTCAACTAAGTGATTTGCAATGAATCACGGCATGATCCAATCGTTGCATTTTGCAGCGGTAGTAAGGCCAAAATTATGCAGTTCTCTCGCCCCCCCCCCCGAACTTTCCCTTTTAAAGTGGGCAAAAATGATTAAACAGGGTTAGAAAGCAAGTCTTTTTGTAACCAAGAAGCATGTATGATGTATATTTTTATAACAAATCACTTTAAATGGTTTCTAGACATCATATACGAGCATTTAGCACATTGCCGTATCATTGTCTCCTGGATGGCAGAGAGACAATTGTACTGACAAACTACAGGCTTTACAGAGCCTCATTGTGCGAGGTGCACAGCAAGCAAACAAACATTTACTGTGTGAGACTCCGCAGCACACAGGGAGCTCTGTCTCTCAAGGAAGAATGAGGGGAAGGGGAGCACGCAAAAATGGTAAACAAACTTCTTGGATGAAGGAGTGGGAGGAAGACGTGATTCACAGAGGAACGGCATCGGGAGACAAGGCAGGCCACAGACAGTGCAGAGCAGAGGTATGGCGACCTGCAGCTACCCAGCTGGTTGGAAACTACAAGTCCCAGCATACCATGCCAACGTTTGGACAGTACAGTAGGATACTCAAGTTAGATATAAGAGATTATCCTGGTTATCTTTCTACCAATGGTACAGGGAGATGCTTCATGTAAATCATTGCCTTTAGTGTAAAACACCTTTATGGAACACGATGGAAACTGGTGCACAGAAAAAAAGGTGGCGTGCGCCATAGCAACTGAGCATTAGCATTCGTTTTATAAACTGCACAGTAAAAATGACAATTGTGGGTTACTCTGTAAAAGTGGAGGAATCGGAAAAGGTTTTTAGAAGCGTCTCTGATGGAACAACCAAACAATATAAAACGGAGTTCTGTTGAAGTTTATTTAGGAAGTGAAAGCCAACTGTTTCAGTCCTTAAAAATGTTTTATCTATCCTATTCATCAGACAGGTCAATTTCCTACTTTTTTTTTTCGTTCACCAGTGCAGATTCAGGAACAAGTCACAAAAACAAAAATATAAACATGTATTTGATAAAAGTGTTTATTGTGGCAGTAATAAATCGTGTACTTTTTACTCATTACAATACGGCGAGGCGAAAGTGGTGGAAAGGATGGGGCTATACCGTTACACAATGTAGAATACAAAGACTATTCTAAAGACTTTACGGCAACATTTCAGAGGCACACTCGTGCCTTCATTATGGGATGAACCATTTAGACATCTGTCAACGTCACAACAATGTCTCCCCGCACTGCAAAACCCCTGTGGGCCTTATAAATGGAAGATAAGAATATTGGGTATGAACCAACATAATTTGTTTGAAAAAGATCATAGGTCCTCCATCTCAGGACTCCATAACCATCTTCTAAAGTTTCCCAACAAGTAATACTTCAAAGACTTACTTGTGTGTTAACATTTGGGATACTTACTCAATTAAATAAATTGATCAGAGAAAAAAGCATGCTTGAGGTTAGTTCTTCTCTAGAAGCTTAGGGGGTCCGTTGTAAAAATGATGGAGACCCTAAGGGTGCCTCGAACGGAGAAAGTTTGGGAACCGCTGCATTAAAGACTAGTGGCATTACTCAGGCATGAGGAATTTCGCCTCACACCTCTATGATAAAACTAGTCCCTAGTGATTTCAGCAGCTAGATCGTGACTATTGGTTTGACAAACGCAACGGCAGCCTGTACTGTGCATTTGCAGCAGAGTAACACTGCAGTGCGAACAAAGCCGTTTCCATGGCAACAGACCACTAGTGTCAAACAGTTATTTGTAGATCGTCGCAAACAAGTTCCATTCACTATTAACTGCACAAATGCTTAAACACTCACTCATAAGACTCCAATTATAAAGGCTAAAAAAATCAATGCACAAATGAATCAGAATTAAGACACAAGAAAGTTTATTAAAATCAGTGACTTCTGAATTCCCATAGTTATGGCTTTAAGTGTAAATAGGACATTGATGACAATTATTCTGGTTACTTAAAAAGCAGAGAATCATTCACCTCCACGAGCATTAAAAGTTTAAAAAGCTGAACATTATACAGTTTGTTCCAACATGCATCCAGAGCTTCACCAGACTCAAAACAAAATCTGCTTTTCTGCAACAGTAATGATACAAGCAAATAACGGATAATCTGGAAACCCAGTAGGCTCCTTATATGAAGAGCGTTATAAGAATACAAAGAAAGAGGCATGCTCTGGGACACAACCTGACAGCAATATTCTGATAAAAAGTCCTCTAAGAATATCCAGAGTTGAGATAGGGATAAAAACACAATGCACGCTCACAGCATGGATGACAGTTCTCGTTCACCAGGTAAAAATGAGGAGGTTCCGTTCAAAGTTTTACATCCGGATCTGTGGCAGAGATGTCGGAGGACTGTTACTTCTGTTTCGGATCCTGCTCATTTTCTTGTGCGTGAAGACACCGGCAGGGTGACATTCAGGAGGAGGAGGAGGAGTAGAACCGATACATGAAGCCAAGAATCAGCACCGCTATGGCTGGGATCAGCCAATTGGACCAGGAACTGTAAGGGGAGCAGGAACAAAGTAAAAGGTCATAAAGCAGTCTGTGTCCTTGGTACAGAAATGTTATGTGTAATACAATCTGTAAGTGTTATCACAGGTATATATTGCTTTTAGCAAATTTATGATGAAAAAACCCCCTCAAAAATCCAACAACAAAACAAAAGGCCCCCAAGGTATAACCACCCAGCGGCTGTTCCCATTGCACCCCCCTGTTCCCCGGGGTACCACCACCCTGAGGCTGTTCCCAGTGCACCCCCCCCCCCCCAGGTATTACCACCCTGATGCTGTTCCCAGTGCACCCCCCCAGGTATTACCACCCTGAGGCTGCTCCCAGTGCACCCCCCCCAGGTATTACCACCCTGAGGCAGCTCCCAGTGCACCCCCCATTCCCTGGGTACTACCACCCTGAGGCTGCTCCCAGTGCACCCCCCCTCCCCCGGGTACTACCACCCTGAGGCTGTTCCCAGTGCCCCCCCCATCCAGCCTTTTAAATCCAAGTGCAGGTCAAACTTAGGGGGTGACCAGCTGGAGAACCCTATGATCATCATCATCATCATCATCAAAAAAGCTCAAGAGGTATCAGTTATTGAATATGCATCTAGTCTGTAAATAAGGGGTGCACATGGCTGGGCACCGTGCTCGTGGCAGGGGCATATTGTGCATTATGCATTGGAAGGGGGGGGTTGGTATTCATGGGGGAGGAAAACCTGGTTATATCTTGATCCCTGGCCAAGCATGATCTGCTACATTAGTATGGTGAGCTATTTGTGTAGTTCATATAGCCACACCTGCTGATGTGACGTATTTCCTCTGTCTCTTATTTCTCAAGCTTTCTTATTTATTTTCTGTGTACATCGCAGACTACTAACTGGCACTGTGTGTGTACTATACTATATAAATACCTTGGCGCGTAATACAAGTAGCCGCCACCTGGAGGGCCCTGTATTGGATATAAGGCCACACCTGACAGCATGGATACCCCAAAATGCACACCAAGATCAAATACATAAAATGAATAAATAAGCGTTTGACAATCAAATATTACAGCTAATTTTATTTGCTATGAAAATATAGCCGAAATGTAATGTCCATATCAAACTCATCGTAACAGATTTCCAAGTACCCATAAAGTCTTGTGGTGCTGGAAGCTCGGTGTTGTGACATGCTAGCTGGGAAATCACTGGCATAGGCAATACCCCCCCCCCCCCTGCTGTATATTATTAGGATATTAGAAGCCAACCATGAGTTTTGCAACCTTAAAAACATTCACAGGACTTGGGCTTATTTAAAGGACACAGAACATAGAACATCACTAAGCACCGTTTTATAAGTACATTATTTAGACACCTATACATAAATATCGCACGTGTATAACATAAAGAGAGCCATTTACCTGGATGAACTAGACGATGCATTGGTCAAGTCATCCTGCAAGAAAAGACAACTGTTAAATAAACCAATGCAGGACAGGTACAGAATGTGATCGTGTTAGGGCCACTGCGTACTGCACTGTGGTCATGTTACCATGTGGCATTTGGTTAATGGATGAAGTGGTATTTTAGGTTTGGTTTTCTATTAAAGCCATGAAAACACTATTTACTCTGCTCCTTGAAACCAGTAGTGAGCTGCACTGTGACCTAATTAATAGCCCCGGAGGAGCCTGCAGCGTGTACACAACCAGGGCGGAAATAACAAGCCCAGGGTAAACACGACGTGCAGGGGGGGGCACAAGAGATCATTAAGAAAATAAACAGCAATTATAAGAAGGTCTAATTAGGAAAGTCGGAAGTCATATTTAATCTCTGCAGGGCAGCCTGCCAGTAACATGAAGTGTATACTCTACACGTTACTGGCAGGATGACAGCAGTGTTACTCCATTTATTTACAGTCGTTATTTGGCAGGTAAAGAGCTAGGGATTTCTATGGGCGAGAATAAATGTTCTAGGTATCGCTACGTCTGGTTGCCAAAAAACTACCCCAAGGGGCTCATTCATCACAAATGTAACCCATACTTGCCAACTCTCCCTGAATGTCAGGGAGACTCCCTGAAATAGGGGTGATCTCCCTCACTCCCTGAAGAGTCTGGAATTCTCCCTGATGCTGAGCCAGTACAAGACGTGGTTGGCTTCGCCATATGACAGTTAAAAAATTGTGTCCTATGTCCATGTATTGATGCCTATGGAGGTGGCCATTTTCATGGAGACCAAGATTTAATGAAAGACCTTAGCCCCGCCCCCTGCTGTAATTGGACAAAATTGTGACAATCGTTTAGAGGGCAGTGCCAAACTTATGCGATTCGTCAAGCCCTACCCCCACCTCCCAAGGGATCTCCCTGAAGCCAACGAGGAAAAGTTGGCAAGTATGATGTAACAAGATTGCATATCTGCTAACAGAAGGAAGGCATGTTATTAGCTAAAATACAGTAGTAAAATAAAGTATTATCTATATACAAAACACATATCTATATTTAATATAATGTATAAACTTTTTATTTTTGTTTTAAAATCTGATCTGTTGGCTGCAGCAATAAGTGTCCTTCCTCTGCAGCAAACCTCCTGCATTTGCACATAGCAAAATATTTGTGTGTCCTCTCCTGGAAAGAGGAACACTTGAGAGCCGTGTTGGTTTTAGGACACATTATTGTGCATTATGCAGAAGACATTATGTAAAATATCCTTTAGGTGAAACCTGTCAGTTCCAATATGAAATATCAGTAGATTCAATAGTATAACAACACTGCCCCTAGTGGCGACTGTCAAAACAAGCAAAAGACACCTTACAAAATCAATGTTCCTTTTAAAGGTTTGGTAGCTTGTATATAGGACATTCTTACCTTTTTACTGCGGTTTTTGCAGTCATCCTGTTAATAAAAGTGAAAGGAAAACAAACAGAGTCAGTTTAACTGGTAGAAGACAGTAGATAAAACCACAGTCTCAAGGTTAATTATTTACACAGTTTAAACAAAACCAAAAAAATTATATATTGGATTATGGAAAAACCTGCTTATCTTATACAACAAATTGTTGTTGTTTTTTTTTACAAGTTTTCACTATGTGGGTTTCTGACATACTTAGAATAAATATACTCAAGATGGCAGGGCAGTGGATAGTAATAAGAGGGATAATTAATGTACACACGCTGTAACTATGCAATTTTATTCCTATTCTACAATAAAACGGTTGTCAGAGTTTTTTCTTTTTCTCTAAAACTTCAAAGAGGATCTTTAATAAATAAGTGAAGCCAACCAGCTCAAAAGCATTTTAATGCAATGTTTATAGACATAAAAGTAATAAATTAATCATATCAATTATTTATTTAAGAGCAAGTAAAGACACTATTTGACATTGGACTAAGAAACAGGAGGAATGACAGCTTTGCAGACTTGCAGTGCAGTGCTCAATTCATTCATTCACAGATAGGGCAGGGACAATGGTCTAATTTACTCAAATGCCTGTAGTTACAGCTTTTTGACCTGTGCGAGATGCCATCATTACATGATCCTAAAAATATGTGAGAAGCTCCATCTGTAGTGGACAGGGGAGTGGTGGGGGGGGGGGGGGTAAAACTTGACTTTTTAATAGTGCTATAGTGCAACGTATGGATAACACTGAGCTATGTACTTAACCTTCATTGTTTGTATCTGAAAAGGACATTGTTTTGGAATTTGGCGATTCTATAAAGTGACCCTATCAACGCTCTAGGTAATAGGGACATCACAAGGGAACTTCAAGGACAAATATTACGGAACGTATTGAGTCCTCTGGAACTCTGTATAGCGAATAATTGTTCAGCCTATAAAACAGCTGCCTCCACTGTGTGAAGGTAACAGGTTCACTTTAAAGTGGTGCTGTCAAGTACACACAGTGGATGCCTCCTTTATGGGGGCCTGAACCATTAATCAAGAATATGGCCTATTTATCACTAGGAACCAAGGACGCAGGAACATCAGCCCAGGCCGCACTTCAGCAAGGTCACTGGTTCCTAGCACACTGCATGCTGTTTTAACCCACAAAACGGGATGCCTTCCATAGGCAAACCGAGGGGGGGTTACCTAGTGCCCGGAAACCCCTCCTCCAAGCCTGGGTCACTGTATAATTGAGGTGGCTGGACCCTGCCCCCGCTTCACACGGCTCTGCTTGAAAAGGGAGAGCTGCGTGCACCTAACAGTAGTGCACGCAGCATTGCCCATGTATATTATGGGGATAGGAAGAGTTGGAGAGCAGCCAAGCACTGTCTAATATTATAGCCACGCCCCCATGCATGCTGGTCACGCCCACTGGTGGCGTGGTGTGGAAACCGCTCTCTACAAATCCTGCGTTTGCCCGAGTTCACAGTGGTACGCGGCAGGTCAACTTTACAACTGAAGAAGAAGATTATGGCAAGGATGCAATTGTCCTCTTTAGACAATGTGAAAAAAGAGCTTGATAATCCTGAAACATTGCACAGATAGTAAACAGATTGAACAGCTTCAAATGTGGCCTTCACAGTGCAGGCATAGTGCTATAGATGTGGGTGTTCAGCTAAATATTTATAGGCACTGGTAATGGAATTGTAGGGGAAGAACTTGTATTTAATGGCTACTGAAGGTTCAGCTCCGCAGACATACACAGATTGCTTTGCCTTACCGGGTGCAAGTCTCCTAAATAATACTGCTTCAGCATCTCCCGCGCGTCCAACGAGTGGCCGACGTCTTCAAAACTCTCAGTAGCGTCAGATCCTGCCTGCTCGAACAATACCTCCTCTCCACCGGGATGCTGCAGAAATAACCAAGGGTAAAATTAACGTTAATTTAAGGAAACTGGTGCACAAAAAAATAAATAAAAAATTACTCTTAAAATGCACAGATCCAGTAGTTCAGGGGGTGATCAGGATGACCCAACGGGTGTGCATCCCATAGCCGCGTGTGTATTTGGCCACAAGCTGAACACACTGCATGAGGCTCCTCTTAAACAACTCATTTGCCCAACTATTATATTTACAAAAAAAGCCAATAAATGATCAAATATTTTTTTCCCCAGCTGACCATTGGTTTTGGGTGCACAGAAGCGGCAATTTTGGGCCAGTAGGATTCAAAACTGCCAATATGGCCGAAAAACAAGACTCTCTTTCCAAGTCTGGCCATTATCAATTTATTTAAAGTCCAAGACCATAGACCTCTCTGTCTGCAGCTGGGTACAAGCCTCTATTCTCACCCATTTCACAGTACAGTAAATACGATGCACAACAGCTCATGTTTCGTAATGCTATGGGAGTTTTTGCATTTGTGATTGCTACAAGGTACTCTTTCATAGTAAATTAGGGTATACATTATACTTAATGGCCCTATAATCACAGGGCCGTGTCAGAGCTATTAATGTACTTATGGGGATAATGAATAGTTACTTCTTTGCAAACGTAGAAAATAATCTATGTGGCAGGATATGCAGGCGTCTCCGTGCCAAGAGTAGAAATGTTTTTTATGCATTTCCTCAGGCTTCTAAAATGCCGTCCTACCAGTTCACCCCCATTGCATTCCCAAGGTATTCATTTGCCCTCTGAAACGTATGCAACAGGAATCTGCTCAGTGCAGGGCGAGTTCTAGGTCACCAACAAAGTTTCCAGGTGCCCAGAACCTCCCCCTTCCAGGACTCCATGACAGGCTGATCCCCTCCCTCCTTGAGACCGGTCACTTTACTGTTGCAGATGCACAGACCTGTTCCGCGCCTCGCTTCTAAATTATACAGCACGCCGTCCTCTTTCCCGGGCAGGAAATAAGACAGAAGTGTCTGCCTCCGAAATCGACACAGCCGGATGGTAGAAGGTAAGTGTGGGGGAGGGCTCTTACTTGTACTTACCAACTTTTTATACCCTTTCCCTCCAGGAGATCCTAGAGGGTAGGCGAAATTTAGGGGCATGGTGCAGCAAATCACATCATTTTAGCCCTGCCCTCGTGATGCAAGAGCATCAGTTGTCCGCAGGGGCGGGGCCACATGGACACTATTCACCGCAAATTGAGTCATGGAGCCTCCTATCCTGCCCACTTCACTAGGAAGTGGTCAGGAATGCGGGAGAATACCCTGCTCTCCCTGGGAATTCTGGGAGAGTGGGCAAGTATGCTTTTACTGTAATAGGGGTGGAGGCTGGGCGAGGATCATTTAATAGTGGGTGAAAAATATAAATTAATTTGTGTTGGCAATTTATTTGATGGTTGGGACTATTTAATTAAATAGTGGGTCAAAGTAAAGACTATTAATTTAAGGTTGTGCGACGACATTAATTAATTAATGCTAGGGTGATTTCGGGGCTATTACTTTAATGTGGGGTTGAGATTATGGAGCAGCAGGACTGTATATTAATTGTGCATCCCAAATATTTATTATTATTAAATGGGAATGCCAATTATTTAATATTGCTGCTCATTGGGGGAAAATAGCTGTATTTATTACATCTATTAATTCTGAATGCTATTACTTTAATGTTGGGTCTAATTGGGGAGAGGTCTATTTATTTAATGAGACTGTTACAAATTCAATGTTGGGGTTGGTAGAGGAAACAGATTTATTAAATATGGATGTTATGCATTTAAATGTCAGCACTGGTTTCAGTTAAGGAGGCCTAATTTTTAAAAGTGGATGCTATTAACTTAACATTGGGGCTGGTTGGGGGGGTGCTAAATTGTTCACTCACTGCCAGACTTTCCATGTTTTATGTACCTGTCCCTTAGTTCCCAAACAGGGCCCCAACATTCCAGGAGCCAGACAAGCAGCAACTCAGCTTAAGACTCAGGCAACAACAGGTAGGAGAGACCAGCACAGTCTGCCAATTGTCCCGATTCTGGTGGGGCAGTCCTAATTTTTGGGTGACTGTCCAGCTCAGCCAGGACTTTGTCCCGACAGCAAGGACAGTTGGGATGAATTTCCCGCTTTTACTGCTCATTAAGTCATTACGCCGACAGTGAATTACAGTGCGCACCTCACCTATTGTGTGGGTTGAACCAATATTCTAGTGTAGTCTTTCAATACATTAGGAATCAGTGATCGCTATTGGCTTCTACTGAATTATTAGCCTGCATTCTCAATAATAATGGTACAGGCCACTGTAAGATAGGTCCACTGTCATGTCATATAATGTAAAATTTATAGTCTCAACCGGTATTAAAAATACAGAAATTTGACGGGTCTATAGATCTGTGCTTTTATGTAGCTCTCATGCTTCTCTATTAGGGAAAAATCCACACTATGACCAATGCTGCTCATCTTGTGGTCAATTAGAAGTTACGGAAATACATTTAAACCAAATTAGTATAGGTGATTATGTAATTACATTTGCAGTAGTAAAGCAATACATTCCTTTCTGGAGGCTATAGCAGATTATATCAATTTTCAAAAGCTTTATTTAACCTTTTAATACAAACAGGACAAAAATCCACCACAAGTAAATACTAATAAATGGAAAAACAAATGATAAAGAAACATACAACTTGTGTCCTGTGTCTGGCACATGCCTAGTTACCCACAGAATAAAATATAATCTTTATACACATTTCCCATGAATCACCTAGACATGAAGTATTTCTACTATCAATCTTCATTATTCTAATTATACCATTTTCAAAAAGCGCAACAGGATAAATACGAAGAGGTACCTGCTGTCCCACAACTCAGATTGGTACACAAGCAGAGTGTACAAGGGACTGTGGAAAAATTGTATGCAGGGGAAAATAATTGGTTGGAGGGCAGAAAAGAGAGGGGCATTGTAAATTAAACACATTAAGGCCATGCCTAAGTTATTAGCAATGTATCACAGGATCTGTAGGGGTACGATGCTTTTCAATTGTTCTATTAATGACCTCGTAGATGGCACAGAAAGTAGCTTGTCAAGATTTGCAAGTTTTACCATGAAGGTTTACAAACACTGAGCAGGGCAGAAACTCGCAGGGAAAGGGCAGATAAAGTTTAATTAGGTTAAAGAACACATAACAATTACAACAGTAACAATTATGCTACTTATGTAGGAGATGTAATGAATGCCGAGACACAGGAGGAGAACTTGAGGGTCCAGAAGCTGGTAAGCTAATTAAGAATTGAGAGGTTATATTATAAAAGGAGAAGTTAGGTCAGTGTTGGCTAATCTGACACTCCAGGTGTTGTGAAACTACAAGTCCCAGAATACCTTTCCAGCAATAAGCTGCTATATATTGGCAAAGTATGCTGGGGCTTGTAGTTTCACAACACCTGGAGTGTCACAGGTTAGCCAACACTGAGTTAGGTCATAGGAGACCCACGAATTACGGGTAGGTCTCCCGGACTCACGAAACAGCTGGGCATACTCCCGCATCTGCCCATCTATCCCTTTCTACACAGATAGTGGAAAGGTCAGTGGCTCCAGATGCAGTGTATGTCCCATCATACCCGTATAGTCCTTGAGTATACATTCAAATATAGCATATATTATTTGCTTACTGCTTAAGCACCTTTTCCCTTCCACTAAAACGCCTTATTTCTTTTATCATCAAGGCAAACCCTCATCTCTTCCTTATTAATTCTTATACACAGACATCCAGAACTGTACATCAGATTAGAGATGTGGTCAAACAAATGATTTATACAATGGCAGAGTTACATTTGCTTCTTGAGCAATGATGTCCCATTTTATACCTAACACGTTACTAGCTCTTGCAGCAGCTGCCTGACACTGAGCCGCTACTAATATCTATTAGTAAACCTGTGTCCTTTTCCATCCTAGATCTCTGCAAATGTATCACATTTAATGTATAGGAAGCACAATTACTACATTGGCCCAAATGCATTACCTTACATGTTTCTACATTGAACTTTTGATCCAAGTCCTTCTGTAGGGATAGATTTACCAAAACTTTTAAAAAAGGAAAAGTGGAGATGGTGTCCATGGCAACCAGACTCCAATTATAATTTATTTAGTACATTCTAGAAAAGGATAGCTAGAATCTGATTGGTTGCTCCATAGCATCACCTCCACTTTGCCTTTTTAGAAGTGTTAGACTAAAGCCTTTAGTAAAGCTACCCCTTAATGTTCAGCTCTGTATTAATAATCTTCCAAAGCTTTCTGTCATCTGAAAATATGGACACATTACTTTCTAATAAAAATATTGAAATCGACAGGGCCTTTATCCCTCTCCTTTCGCTGGCGTTTCTGGCCAATTCAATTCTTAGTGATTTCCTTCGGATGCAACATCACAGACTTCTCCTTGCACCCTATTGAGGTACACAGGAGAAACCACGATTCTGGGGCACCATAGTACCCACAACGGTTTGCATTTCTGGCAGCACATTGCTTAGAAATTAATCTGCCCCTTAGAGTTCCTATCGGGCAATTTCAGTACACACATTTCTACTTGGGCAATCACCCAAAATGAGGACTGCATTTTACTTGGTCGATTTGCATTAGTGATTGGGGACCAGTATTTATACCATCTCCAATCACTACTTGCCGTATCTGTCTAACCCTCTGCATGTTCACGTACTATATAGGTATCTTGCAGTGATGCAGAGTGGTTGCCTTAGTGCTGGAGCCAAGAGCTTGCTTCCAACTATATCACCATGATTGGGTGGGTTTCCTCCCACAGTCCACAAACAGACTGGTAGGGTAATATGTGGGTTCATGTGATAGAGAATTTAGACCACGGTCCACTGGGGCAGAGAGACCACTACGTCAATTAGAACATTAATATTAATAGCCTGCAGTATTCTCTGTCCATCAGTTTAAGCGTTACCCACTATATAACAACCTTCAACATCATCTATTTCCTCTATTTTTGTTTGGAATACTACTACCTATCGTTCTACTAACCCCCTCCCCCTCCCCCGCCATTTCTCTTCACCAAGCCTTGTTCCATGGTTAGACCATATCGGTCACTGTTTAGATCTTCCTGGGTTACAAACACCTCCAGTCTAACCATCTGTTCCCTTCCCATGGAGGTACAGGTCGTCCTTCCAGTAGAGTGTAAAGATGATTGAGAAATCGGCCAAGTTGTCCATGAATCAGTAACACTCCTTCCCACACCTATCTCTCAGCTACTTATTAACTTCTCTATGTCATTACTGTGGTTCAGATGTAGCACATGGCACAGGTTACACTTAAATATTACCTTGTCTTTAACGTCCAGCTCAACTCCCTGAAATCCTTTTTAACTTTGTCATTGATGCCAATGTATACCAAGATCGCCGAGACCTGCCCAGTCCCATCCAACGATCTACTTGATCTGTGAACCACAGTTTCGGGGGACAGCAACCTAAGACACTAATGTTCTTAGTGAGAGATAACCTTATCAGTTCTCCTAATAATGGAGCCCCCTATCCACTGGCAATAGTCTGATCTTTACTCCTGGAGGATCAGGGATTCCCCTGGGTGCTAGCGGAAGTATTCTGCTGCAGTAAGGCTACCCCTGAACGGACTTCCCCATGTTTTGGGTCAAATTAACCCGTCTCCCTGAGACTTTCCATCTACTCCTTACTGTCTACCTTGGGATCCTGCTCTCCTCCGTCTCAAATACCAAGTAGAGCCTGCTCAGTGAGCTCCTCTCCGTGATCTGTGGACCACAGTGCTGCTAGTTGCTCACTTAGACATGGAAGCTGGACCTCCAAAGGGGCAAATCACTCACATCCTAAACAAAAAATGGGTGGGGAGGAAAGTATCTATGTACAGCTAAACCTGTATTACATTGCCTGTAGTAAAGACCAATACCTCTGTAGCAGAAAACCTGTGACAATTCTCGAATGTATACATGTTCTTGCATTCTTTCTCTATTAGTAATTAGGCAGCATACTCAAGTTACAGGCAGATTCAGCACAAAACTGAAACAAATTATGATAAGAGGGGTCTTACAATAAAATACTGAGATAAATAAAACAAGATATAAATCACTGTTTGGGACACAACATACAGTTCTTTAGAATTCTAATTGTATATAATTAGTCTCTAGGAACTGCCTACTTAGAACCATAAAGACAAGACATATTATGTGTGTCGAGGGTAAAAGTTTAAAGGAAAGTCTAACTATATTCAAAATAATCAAATAGGGAAAACAAATTGTGTAATTGTAATTAAGATTTTATTATTCTTTTAATTTTGTGAAATATTCAGAGAATTTAGATTCTGGTGAACAGTAAACCAAAAACTACTTCACCTTAAATGCACAAAAGATCCTATTCATCTCATGTACTCCGAGTGGATTAAGCCAGTATTCCTTCTTGCTACTAACATTTTGACTCCACTATTTCTTGGCTTACACAAACAATCATTAATTTGCCCGGCGATATTATGCCAGCGAACACAGCCTTAGATGTGTGGTATTTTGCAAACAGGGTTATATAAAGCTTGTTGTACACTGTTAAAGAGTTTCGATGCCTGAAGGAGCAGGGTGATGTTGCAAGAGAAAACGAGCGTGATAGTTGGAAGCCATTGGGATATAATAACTCGTGCAAGGAAAGCATGTGACCTGTTCCCACCCAATCATAAACCATGTAACAGAAGTTTGATGTGTGCTGTTCAGTGCCCAATCTTCCCTGATCAAACCATACCTTCAGAATTATTGGGAAACATCTATGTAAAAACACTCTTTATGGGTTAAGTGCGTGATCTTATTCAGTAACTTACAACCATAAACAAACCAAACGATTTTTCCGATTTTTTTTCTTAAAGATGGTGAAAGTTAAAATGATCAAAACAAACACATCCAGCAAAGCAAAAGAAAAGTGATGTTTTGGGAAATAAAATAAAGTTCAAAAGCTTAGTGCACATAAAAGTTGACTTGTCAGTTGGTAGAAGTTGTACAATATAAGTTAAAACAATAAAAGGAATGGATAGTATAGGAGATGGGTATTTTAATGTAATAGACCGGCTGGTCATACGATTCAGGTTCATCTTCATTGGCTGCCAACTTCGGACATGCCAACAGCTCAGAAATGGTTTTATGTTCATTTTATGCCTTTTAAATGGTCTCTCTGCTGGGCTTTTATCAGCCACCTGTTTGTCCTAGTACAAATAATGAAGGAGGTGGGTGTTCGAGGGATTAATTATTAGCAATTTTAGTGCAGATTCTCACACAATGCCTGGAATGCAGCATAAACACTCAGGGATATATTTACTAAAGTGGAGATGTTGCCTATAGCAACCATTCAGATTCTAGTTATCATTTATTTAGTACATTCTACAAAATGACAGCTAGAATCTGATTGGTTGCTATAGGCAAAACCTCCACTTTTTCAAACCCGCAGTTTAGTAAATATGCCCCCAAGTTTGGCTCTGCTCATTGGAATAGAATTCTCAAACAGGGTATTAGTGAGGTCTGCCAGTTCTCATTAGGTTTGGATGTTAAGGTATTTAAAGGTATTTAGTTGCCTGCAATTCAGTACCACAAATACACATCTTGCCGCACCCTATTAACAAGATGGGAATCAAAACCCTAAAAGAACCTGAGCCAGAAAGCAAACCTCAGAGAAGTTGGGGCTGGGTTAAACAGTGTCATTGCTTTAATTGATGTCAGGGCTGTTGCATACACAATTTACAGCTGTGTGAACGTTACATTTGGGGCACAACATAAACTTTCAACCCTTCCGATAGTGGTCCGCCCTCCCTTTGGGCAATTTACTACGGGTGAAACACGTGCATCAGACGAGCACACGTCTATATGCAAACAGCGCCCTCATGTGGAAACTGTTACCCAGTATTCTTACAATGCCACTTGCACTGAGTAGTAGAAATACCTGAAACTCTGGTGTATTTATGGCAATGATTCATTTTAACTGAAGACTCCCTTTAATTACTTTGCTTTAAAGGGTTACTCCCCCCAAAAAAGTAAAATTAACTACGTGCTACCCATGGACACTCATGCACAGTGGCCCACACCACTGTACACTGTCGGCTTTTCCAATGCCTGGGTATCTTGCGGACGCTAGTACGGAGAGATGCACTTAACAGTGCACCCTGTATAAACAGCTGGGAGAATAGTCCAAACTGCACCACACTGGCTCTTCTGGACAACCGGTGGCTCTCCAGGGGTAGTGAAACTACAAGTCCCAGCATGTTCTGCCAGCAGATAGCTGGCAGGGAATGCTGGGACCTCTAGTTTCACGACACCTTGAGAGCCTTAGCTTGGCCAACGCTGTTTTGCAGAGTGAGGTGCAAGGAAGGTTAGGGCAGCAGGAAGTGCTATACACAGACAATATATAGTTTATATTTTTACTTCTTGTAAAGCTGACAATCGAGATGTACAGACACTGTACACAGCTCCCATCAATGCCCCAGTCTGCATGGTAACAGATATGATGGGTTTCTAGATCTAAGTTTTGAAGCTCCTCTTGCTTTATATTCAATAGCACATACCAACGCAAAGTGTTACATCACAATGAATACCATACAAGCTAGAAAGAGGAGAGGAATGGTGTACAATGTCACCACAGCGCTCGGTCAGTGCCGGAATGCCGGATAGACAAGTACCAATAACCCTTATCCAGCGCTTGGTCATTTAACCAGAGGAATACCTTTAAAAACCCTGGGGACAAGCGTTCAATCATTGTGCTCAACCTCTAGGAATCTGAGAAAGTACTTTAACACCTTTAAAGAATAGATGGGTTTTATTTGTTTTTTTCCTTTTAAAATTACCTAAGTGATAAAATGAGTTGCAAATATTTTTGATTCATCTTCAGATGATAAACATCTGTAGTGGATGTTTACACTATCACTCTCTCTTATTTGCTTCTACTCATTCTGAGCACACCGAGGGAAATGACAATGAACTTTAAAACAGCCCTAGGGAACATTTATTCCTGTAGTGGAACACAACTTCCGTTTTCACAGTCAGGCAGTGGAGATAAGACGTTGGGACAAAACAGAAGAAGTATCGTCATCCCAGGTAAGTAACATTCAGAATTTTTATTTGACTTAATGAACTCCACCTAAAATTAAATTTTCAGGAGTTAATACTTATCTCTTAAAGGGTTGACAAAAAAAAAAAAAAAAGAAAAGAAAAAAAGAAAAAACAGAAATGGAATGCCCCACTGATTTTCCACATTTCTCAATAAACAATATGATTTTTCACACATATGCATATGAAACATGAATACATTATATTGATTCCTGTGGGACGTAAATTGTGGCAAATATTGCGTTGATGTGCTGTATTAGGTTTCTTCTAAAGGAATATACAATGTACTTGGAGTGACCACAAATATAGTCAAATGGTTGACAGGCCGTCTGACAACAGGCATCTGTGAATGAACAATCAAAGCCAGGAAACGTAGCTGGAGCCATACGGACTGCTACACTCCGTGTTTTTTTTCTCAGTACTCTGACGGTTGTTTAACTTGCTGGTTCGGTATTACAGGGAGTATTATTAAATTCATTGACCAACCTTAAATGCTTAAATGGTGGTGGAAATGGTGTGAGCAGGGGGCACAATCACAAGCTCACCATCCGTTTAAAGCCCCCCCCCCCCTCCCTTCTTGATTTTCGGTCACAGGTCAATCATGGAGCAGTCGTCAGAGCTTTGGCTAGGTTGAGTGGGCACCTTACAAATATATTTTCCTAGGCGATAGTGTAGCTTTATTGAGCAAGATGCTTTTCATAGTTCAGGCACAAAGTTCCTGCAAGTTGGGGGACCAGAGATCATTGAGGCCGACAAACAACTTCTACTTTTATCAAGTGCCAAAAGGTCACAAATTGGCAACAATACATCAGGCTATCACAACGTACAACCATAAGAAACTTTGAACCCATCTGTTTCTATTAAAAAACACACACAAGAACTCTGTCATTTAAACCTGTATTCCTGTCTGTTAGGAATTGTCATACAGGACAGCAATTTCAAATATTAATGTCTTCTTTTTTATCTGCGGTTTCTTTCAGATTTACAGTTTGCACTAAAAGACTAATATTAGAACATTAGTAAAATGTATTGTGCAAACACTTTTTTTTTAGCCAAGCACACAACTTGCACAATCCCTTCCAAAAGGATACAGATGTATTTAATCAGCTTGGCCAAAAGGTAACCCCTTCAGACCCAAGGGCAAACAGCAGTTCATAATGTTTAATGATCAAACATTTTAAAAAGGCAACACAAATACTGGGGAGTTCCTGCACGGAGCAGTCGCCCAGTGCCAAGTAGATGCTGGCAGCCACAAGGGCAAGGATACCATCTACTTCTTTGTGAGCAGATTGCCGTTTCAGGTTACAGGTTACAGATACAGGCCAATCTGGAAAGTTAAAGCCGGTAACAGAGGGCTCGTATACATGAAACCAAAAGGCTAGATAAAAACGTAGACAAAACCTTATATTCTGTTAAAAGAAAGGACAGAATATAATGCAGAAGTGCGTTATATTGTACCGAGTGCCAACTTCTGAACGCTCAATTTTCTTTCATTATTTTCGCACTATCAATATGAAAATGTGTTTAATAGGCTACAAAAAGGGGCAATTGAATAAATGCGCGTGTGTAAACACAAGGGTAACCTTGGGCTGGACAAACAACTAATGTCTGTATTCAATAGAACAGATTGTGCTCAGACACACAAGCTGATCAACCAAGTAAATAGATGGTTTGGCACACATCGTTTTTGACCACATTTGCTGGACATTGTACCATCTGCAGCCAGAAGTAACTATTCACTATAGAAATCTGGATTGGAAACAGAGGTTGAAGAGGAAATATAGAAGCTGGTGGTATGAACAACGTAAGTGAATGGAAATTGAGAGTTTTACAATGAATGCAATTAGTAGAAGTGGCGGCAGTCTTCTCCCCAGCTCCTATTTCCTGGGTGCTCCACCCGGCTGTTTTTACTTGTCACCTGGCTGTTGGAGTCCTATTATAATAGAATAAACCAGTGGTTTCCAAACTTTCTCAGTTCGAGGCACCCTTAGGGTCACCATAATCTTTCCAAGGCACCCCTAAGCCAAATTACCGGGTAGTCCCGTTTTTTAAGTAGTTGGGTCAAAATTACTTAAGATGTATTTAGGCCCCTTCACCATCACATTGTGCCCCTTCATCATATCACTGCGCCCCTTCACCATATTACTCCACCCCCCTCTTCGCCATATCACACTCTGTGTCCCCCTCTTTGTTAGCGCACGCTCTCTGGCCCCCTCCTTCAGCGCGTCTCTCTCTGCCCCCCTTCACTTCCTTTACTTACCTACTTTCCTGACGTCCTCTCTGCTGTTGCTCCTCAATGAGGCTGACGGATGACGTCATGCCCCCGGCAGTCAGTGAGGAGAAGGATCCGGCGCTGGATGATTGGAAAGTTTTTTTGTTTTTTTCTTTTTATTGCTAGGGCGATCGCGGCGCACACTTTGGGAACCACCGGAACAAACCATTGTTTCTCCTATTAGAACAGGCACTATGTCAGCACTACAGACCACTGACCACCAGTCTGACCAGCCCTGGCAGGTGTGGGCAAAAACCTCCAAATGTTTTATTATTACTGCAAAGTATTACAACTGTCCCCACCTGGCTGCTTCTTAATAGCACCATGCTGGCAACATTTTCTGGGTAGAACACTGGGTGGTATGGCATACCACCGTATACCAGCCTACACTCGCCACTGATTGGATAGATAAAATTGTGATCGGACAGGGTGGAAGGTTTGGATGGCTGGTGGCATCGGTGCACGTACCACCATAATGTATAATCTGTGCCGACCTTTATCTACACCTCAATGCCCATATAAAAAGGCCCTAAGGCAGTGTTGGCTAACCTGTGACACTCCAGGTGTTGTGAAACTACAAGTCCCATCATACCCTTCCAGAAATAAGCCGCCATATATTCGCAAAGCATGCTGGGACTTGTAGTTTCACAACACCTGGAGTGTCACAGGTTAGCCAACACTGCCCGAAGGTCTAGTCCACTTGGGCAGATTGGTCTAAAAATTTTAGAAACTTTTTTTTTTTTTTTTAATGTTTTATTTAATTCAGAGTTGAATAGTCCAACAAACACAATTGGCCTAAATCATAAAGAACAACAGAACAATGGTAATATCGACTTACAAAACAAGCAAAACCAAAATGACTTGAAGGGATTTTCAACCAGGGGTTTTAAATAATGGCGGGCACCAACAAAGGCAGGGAAGGGGAGAGGGGGATTCGTGTGGGCTTGCAATTCAGAGAGAGTTGTTGGATCTCAGCCCTTCACAAATGCAGGTAGTTCTTTTAAAAAATGTTACTCTTCAACATATAAAATTATGATTGATATTTGTCAGGCTTCTGGATGCACAAAACAATAAACACTACACAAAAATCCACTCAAACCTCACAAGGTGTGAAAGAAAGAAAGAAAGAAATCTAAGTGGACAAGTCCTAATGTACCCACTGACTTCATGTTATTGTTGTTGCTAGCGATAAGTATGGCTAATTGGATTGTTTGCAAAAACAAACAGCTCATGTGAAACGCTCAATACAAACACCGATATCTATTTATATCAGCTACAAAGTAGCAAAAGTAACTTTATAGTTGTAGCCATCTGCCACAATATGCCTGTGTAGTAAACACAATATGTAATAATAAAAACAATTACATAATGCAGAATAATAACGTTGTAAAAGTCCAAAACAGAAGGATGTTATTGTGTGTTAAGGGCCAAGATAAGAGATCACAGGACACTATGATATACTATGCTGAAGATCACAAGATAAGCAAACATAAGTCAACATAAGTGTGACTGGATCACTGATAAATAACTTCTTGTATAAATTTATTTAAGAGGAAAGAGCGCAGGGGGCTTATTTATATAATTGCATGTGCACTTATTTTTGATATTGTGTATTTTTTGGTTAAGGGAAATCTTTAATTCCTGAGACCAGGGGAAGAAATTTGTTTCTTGTTTAACCTTGCTAGAGGAGATGCATTATTTCTTAAGGTATATATCTGATACAATAAGCTTTTCTGGATGGGAGTCTTTTGTGTGTTGTTATGGGGGGGAGGGGTGTAGCTTTCTTGGGGTTTGTACCTGTCTTTAGGAATGTGTATTCTGGACTGTCTGAAGAGGGGCCCCATGCTAATTAGATCTTTTGATGTGTGCAAGTCCAACATTGAACTTTTAATTAAGGCTGGCTCCTAGATTCTCTACATCTTAAAACCAGATGCAGGACATCACAGCATCTCTAGAAATTAATAGAGAAGTGTAAATATTGTTAGCTTTGCAATGCATGTAAATCCATGTTTGTGTAAACACATTGTATCCCGATTCTAAAAATAGTTTGTATCCAAATCAGTATAAAAAGCACTGTCTTGTACACTGAAATGTACTTCTTGTTTCATCTGACCTGATTACTGGTACCTTAAACCAGTGAGAGAGCAAATAAACACCACTTGCTTCAATGACCTGCTTGAAAACATCTTCAATATTGCTGTATTCCTGTGACCTGCAGATTAGACCATAAATCTAATCCGTTCGCCGGCTGTTTCTGAGGTTGGACCCAGCTTTTCCGGTACCACCGCTCTGCCTGCTATCCTGCAGCTCTGGTCAGTGTGATATGCCAGGGGGGATCCATCCACAGCACCCCTGAACCATAGTAAGAAGTTAGGAGTACCAGCCCAGATATGCCAGTAACGGGGTACACTTGCAGCGTCAGTTAACCAGAAGAAACCCGGTACTGGATGCCGGTAAGGAGTCCAGTGGTGGCAGCATTTGTAAGCCCATCCTACTGCGGCAAGAGGGCGTATTTGGGATAAAGAAAGGGAACGGTGGCAAAGTAAGCCCAGCCGGTTCCCAGATGCAACAGACAGGGTGGCATAGGCGGTCCATCCTGTCACAATAAGTAACTAGCAACGCCATTCTCTGCCTAGCAGAACACATGTCGGATGCATATCATCTACAGAGAGCCAACATCCAAATGAAAAAATACTTTTACAATAAATGTCTGAAACAGAGATGGATATACAGAGCTAGGAGGACGTGGAGCTCAGGGAAACAGCCGGCCCATTCCCCCTCCAGACTTCTATGGAACACTTGAATTTGGCCCATATCAACCAGTTAGGACAATATTTATGCACCATTTTCCTGCTGCTGTAAATGAACAGCTCATGTCCCTGTAGAGGTGCAAAATATAATGGTTGTATTTACTGCAATCTAACATGGGTGGCAGCACATAGATTACATCCATCAACATATACTGCCAACTGTTCATCTAATAACTGCCCCTGGTCACCCTCCCTTTGGTGCCACAGTGACCCAAGACCACCTAGGAACACCTGAGTCACCATGTGGATGTAGAGGGTCGAAATTAATTTCTGTGGTCCCATTTTTTGGGGGAGTTTAACTTTCCATGGAGCATTACTAAGTATATTTGTGTAAGAGGGGGTGGGGGCTATGTGTAAGATTCGCTATTAGTGGATAACACATAAAAAAGGGGGTTAAACTTTCTCTAGCTACTGAACTTTTAGACTAGCTCCTAAGTTTCTAAACTATTTGCAGACTCTTGCTTTAATCTACTTACTGTAATATCAACCTTGATTTATTTTCAAGTATCAAAGAAATATTTTGATTAAATGTACAAGACTGTTTTTTATGTCAATTATATTGCTATGACAGGCTGAAGTTTATAATGTGCTGCGTATACATGCCTTTGAAAATATTTGTTTCAATTACTAACTGATGCTGGAGGAAGCTATTGTAAGATGGTCTGATGGCTCCAAAGTAAAAATATGTTCTTATACAATTATTTTACGATTTGATTAATAAACGGATTGTTCTGATCACTAATAAAACTGATTGGTTTTCTTTTTCAACACAGATAGCTACATACAATTCTTTCACTCTGGAATGATACACTAGTTAATAAACTGAGTGACAGCTGCTAAAGTAGATTTCATTTAAAGATCTGACATAGTGAGACAATAACATTTCTTGGTCAGCTATGAGATTCACTTGTATAGTATCGATGGTTTACACAACTTAATGAATGAAAACCTGCACTGGAAATTTGAGCTGCCAATCACAACGTTACAAGACGCCTGATTTCAGAAACTCTGAGCAGCGTCAATCTAGGTCACATTCTTGTTGGATTATCCGTATGGAAAAACCTGTTTGGGCTTAAGTGTAAAAATGATGTGTGGACCATAACAACAGCTATTCGGCCAAACAACAAGTTGTTTAAACAAGTTAATACTCATATCTAGGTGGTAATGGTTTTCCAGCTTCACAATGTTTGTTAGAATGTACATGCCCCACTGAAACTTTTACATTACATATCTATTTGGCTTCTTCCTGTGCTTTTCAGCCATGCCTTTGGTCACAATGCGCATTAGTTTTGTGTCATGGATAACAACATAGATCTCCTATGTTCTATGCAGTTCAGCGAAACATAGAATTAGACAGCAGAAAAGAACCTACATAACCAACTAGTCTGCACTTTTTTTTCAGGGGGGAGTGTGCAGTATTTACAGGTCTGTTTTATCAGCTCTTGTAAGGACTAATGGTTTTATTTTTCAGCTTGTGTCTAATTATGTTATGTTTTTACTTAGTTATATTGGGAAAGTTGAAAAAGGTGTGCATTCCTTACAAACATCCAGTATGCTTTCCATACTTCTCAGTGTTGTCTACGGTGTAGGAAGCCACAGTGGTCATGTGATGGCAGAGGGAAGAAAGGAATGGGGGATTTTACAGTCCAGTCTCTCTGCTCACCACATCATGTGCTATGTGACTGTGGTTGACATGGTAGTCACATGACACTGTGCATAACTATGAATCATTAATAGCAGACTGAAGAAACAAACAAAGGCAAATGGTAATTACTTTCTTATCGCCTGCCCCAGTGAATTATGTTAAAAAAAAAGAAACAAAAACAGAATTTTCATAGGATTTTTACTTTATATGAATAAGCTCTGCTGTTGTATTTACTAAATTATGAAATAATGTAAGTATCTTAAGGTGTTTGACAATACATATTTTTTTTTGCATTTGGTCTTTACCTGATTCCCCATTACTTTCAGTAGCTCCACAGAAACATTGACAGCAGCACAGTTGGCATTTTACAACATAGAAAAGATTAGGAACTGCTGTAAAGTGGCATTGTAAGTAGAATATGCAAGGACAGTCACTGGGACTTATGTGTCTCAGAGATGTTTGACATTTCATGATTACTGCCCATGTACACACTTAATGGCAGATGACATTCACTAAAGCTGGGTACACACTACAGAAATTTCAACCAACTTTTTATGCCGAGCGATTTTACACCCAATTGATTGTCCGATCGCTCGGTCCATGGACTGCATACACACTAGCCTTGTTTAGGACTATAAAAGGAAGAGCGGACGTCCCTTTAGCGACTTTTTACAGCCATGTTGTCGTGAGCAATGACTGTAATTTCATACTCACTGTTGTGCATCGGTCGGAAGTTTATACACACACTACACAGCGGAAACGAGATTGGAACGAAAATATTAAACGGTATGACCAACCAAATGAGGCGGGCCATTTGGGCAGACTTTCGACCATCGTGTAACTGTACACACTGACCCGACTTTTGAACGAACGGTCGTATGTCGGCTGTTTGAGCCGATTATTGGATGAAAACTGTGTAGTGTGTACCTAGCTTTAGCCCCTGACATTTCATATGGTCACCTACATCTGTGGCCAGACAGGTGTGTCTGGGCATCATAACATCCTAAGTCTAGAAAATAAGAATATATAGTGATATTTACATACTGTATACAAGTGGTCCAGCAGGTAGGGAGGGGGTGTGTGTGGTACCAGTATCATGGAGCTCAGGTCTATCATGAAATACATAGTGCTAATGATGCAAAGTTTACAATGATTGATGGATATAATATATATATATATATATATATATATATATATATATATATATATATATATATAAAATCAGACTGAAGCTTTAGGTTCCACAACCACTGAGGGATTGCACATCTGGTCCCACCATAGTCAGGCAGCCCAGACACACTGTATATGAGGGACATGTGTATTACACTGACAGCCAGTGCTCACAGACTCACCTCCTCTACGAAGCGGGTGATATCGTAGACCTTGCCGTGGATCACCAGCCACAGCTCCTTAGCACAGTTCCGTTTCCTCACATCTTCCAGGGTGTAATAGGTGACCTGTGACTCCTCGCTCGGGCTGCCATCATCGTTCGCCATGGCCGGTACGGAGCGCGTTGCGTAACTGGTCGCGAAATGGATGCTGCCGGCTTCCGTAAGAGCGACGCCTCCGTCTCGGCTCACAGACACAGGTGAGGTCTCCAAGGTGACAACCAATCGCGACGCGGCACATGAGGTACAATGGACCAATCAGAGTCGTCAATACCTTCAGACCATTGACAAATTAGAATATACGTAAGACAGCGTGGGACTCTGAGCGTCCATTTTTTAGGTGGGCAAGAGTATTGTCACTTTAAATCATATATATATATATATATATATATATATATATATATATATATATATGTTCAGGATTTACTCTATGAGAGCAATAATCATCCCATTTACCATCATAAACTATGTTATACCAGAATTGATCATTGTGCAAATTAGCATCACATTTTGTACATACAGTTTTATGAATTAACCGTGTTACCTATATACTGTATACAAAAAATGACAGTGACTTTAAAATCTCTGAATAAGAAATACATATCAGACATGGATGTGCCAAATTAATCCCCTACACTTAGGAGTTGAAATAACTTGTAAAATAACATAAGCAGTAATTCTCACAGGATTCTATGGGACAATTATGTCCTTAGTTCAAATAAAATACTATAAAGAAAAAAATAATTACATTTTTTTTAATCAATTTGGGAAAGCTATATCAACTCATTGTCCAGCACCCTGAAATATAAATTCCATACCTGATATAAACATACCAAATGGTATGAATTGAGAATTTTGAAGGAAGATCCTCAGATTATTTTTTAAGAAAACCAAACCCAATAAACAAAAGCAGTTGTGAGCAGTGTGGGATAACTATTTCATAAGCTCATTTTTACTAAATTGTGTTTAATAGATATTCATTTATTTGCGCCATAAATTATGATCAATCCATGGATAGGTATTCCTCACTGACGATTATATTTTGCTTGTTTGTGTTATTTGTACAGCAATTATAATAGACCTCATACTATTGTCGGTACATTCTTTTATATCTGTAGTTTGGATTTACTAATATTGTTAATGTAGTTTCTTTTAATTTGCTGCAATAAAAATGTTTTATTAAAATAAAATAAAATACTGATAACTTTGGCCCCATAATTTGGAAGTTAGAAACTGGGATGCCCATATGACCTGAAGGCTGCTCAGTCCATATAATCCATATAATTTTTATTTGTATGTCCCAAGTAAGCTAAAAGAGTTATAGGAAGCAACACCCACTTGTCCTGTAAATTCAGTTTCCAACATTTTCTTTTTTTTTTTTTTTTACTTAATATATTTTATTGAAGTTTTTGGCAAAACATTTTGAAAAAACAATTGTAACAAAAACAAATATAAAAGGTTTAACATTAAAAGATAAAGGGAATGACTAAACAAAGTTTCCAATATTTCCAAATAATTTTCAGACACTTTGGGGCATATTCAATTCTTTTTTTTCCGTGTCGCGGAAAAACTATTACGGTTAATACGGTAATAGATAGCTGGATTTCAGCTTGCAGCTCAGGGAGCTGCGAGCTGAAATCCAGCGAGTAAATTACCGTATTAACTGTTTGACCGCAAGATTTTCGGCGTTTCCGCCGAGAATTGAATATGCCCCTTTGCTGACAAACAGGTGAGTCTGAGCATATCAAGTGCAGTACTGTGTCAGTTGATTGAAGCACTACAATCCGATTTATGTCATGACCCATGTGTCATGCTTGATCACTGAACTTGTAGAATGTTCGAATCTGCGATAGGGGAATTCTTATATTGTTCTAAGGTTTACCCAATTGTAATTGGCTTCCTGGAAGAAATGTCCACAAAGGATTTTATATTAATGATTTATTTTTTTCAACCATGTTGTAAATGGGTATACAGCCTGTCCATTTTTAAATTCAGGATTGGCTACTAGCGGTAAGAAAAGTCAGTGATGTCAAACTGTCCAAGTCCAATAAGGGAATCCAATGAAGGAACAGAGTGCTACTGAAGCATACATGACAGCTCGGAACTGCAAGAGGTTCCACAGTAGCTGAAGGTTACAGAGTGTTCTGAATATATCATATCCTGCAAGCACACACACATACACACACACACTTTCATAACTAACACAATGGCCGAGCTGCAGGACTATTTGATAATTAAGATTCCCATCTTATATGGAGATATTGACAAGAACAATAATCAAATATGCAGCTATTTATATAGCGCCACTAATTCCGCAGGGCTGTACAGAGATCTCACGCACATCAATCCCTGTCCCATTGGAGCTTACAGTCTAAATTCTCTAACACACACACACACACACACACACACACACAGACAGAGAGACACTAGAATCAATTTGTTAGCAGCCAATTAACCTACTAGTATGTTTTTGGAGTGTGGGAGGAGACTGGAGAAAACACCCGGAGAAAACACACGCAAACACGGGTAGAACATACAAACTCCAGACGGCCATGGTTGGTAATCAAACAGCCTCAGATCAGTATTAACGATATATGCGGTATCAGCTTTATTCCTCTCATTCCCTGATGGAGACTGGGTATCTTGCCAATCTAATGGTCAATGGACTTATTATAATTTCAGGATGTCCCACGTTATCACTTCTGGTGGGACTTGACTTGGCCCTGGCAGCTGATTGGTTTGGGGTTGACTTGGCTCAGAGCTTGTGGTTGGCTGCGGTGACCTATGAATTGGTGACCAGCTTTTACTTTCTCTTCGGGATCTGTGCGAGTTTCTATTGGAGACCTCAATTTCCCCTTCTTGGAGGTCTCTCGATACTTCTACTATGAAAACAAATCACAATGTGTTACTGTTTAATTATCATTTACTAAAATGTTTTCTTTTCACTCAGTGTGGTGATCACCTAACACATGCTAGTTGTCAGGCGCCGTCCTCGTATTGTCCATAGGTGCCGGGGACAGACGCCTGTACTCCTTTAGGGGCCTCGTGCCGTTGCCTGGCAACAGAACATACTTCTGGTTTCGGCCTGATGCTGCGCGCACGCACTGCGAGGTCGCGTCCTGTTGCTAGGCAATGAGATACTTTCCTCTTCTGCTTATCGCCGGTCAGGTGAATCGGACCGCCGAAATCAGCACCATCCTATCAGACACAGGCCACCACTATATTAAGCACTTCCTTACTTCAGTCTGGTGCCAGAGTATTGGTTCACCAGCTGCAGCGTTCCAGGCCTCCCGTTACCCTGTTCCTGTTGTTATCTGGTTCCCGACTCCTGGCTTGTTCCTGACCATTCTCTTGTCCTGCGCTTCGGTACTGCACCTAATCTGGACGCTGACTTCTGGCTCATCCCCGACTATTCTTCTGGATCCTCCCTGTGTACCGCACAATTGTTTGGTATCTGACCCGGACTGCACGACCATCTCTGTACTTCTTCCATTGCACTGATAACTAACCTGGAGAATCGCGACCTGCGCACCTCACGTAGCCAAGTCCATACCTTTTTGCGGGGGTCCCTGGTGAACACCGGGGGTGCATTAGACTCAGTGCCAATACCAGTCAGTGGCATCTAGTGTCATTAACGTGACACTAGTAAAGGCAGTTATCATCTGTTTAAATGTAACACTCTAATCAATCAATTTCCATCCAACTGGAAAAGATTTAACTGTCTTAATGGAGCAACACAGTGAAAACACTGTAACATTTGGTCATACTTATTACACTAATGGCGCAATAACTTGGTTTATTGTGCTCCGAAACAAGATCTCAAACCACTACCATGGTTTTCAAACCTTGAATATATTTTTAAATATTTTCCCCTCAATAATGTTATATCTTACTGCCACCTTATTATGTTGTGTCAAAATGTGTCTATAATGCAAAGTAGAAGGAGCAATTACAACAAAACAATGTTTGGGTAATGTAAGTAAAAACTTTGCACAAACTCCAATAATTGGTGTGACACCTCAGTGTGCGATGTTGCACTGCAAAGAAGGGGTCTGATTTTTACTACCCACTTTCTTGTCTCTACTGACGAATCGTTTACATTTAGTGTCAGTAGATTTCCATCCTTGCTGCCCACTCCAACAAACGCACCAAGGCAGGGTGGTACAGATTTGTAGTCATGGAGGGGGCTTTGGTGATCAGTGTTGGATAGGGGGGTCCGTGCTCCCAAAGTTTACCGCCGCCAGAACCCCTGCTCTGCTGCCTGGTCTTTGCTTGATAGAAGAACATATGTCTACTCTGAATATATGAGGATCCTGGATTTCTAGGAGCCCGCTTGAACTTCCTTGACAGTCTGTAATTCTCCAGGACGGAGGGAGAGTACAATTTGTCAACCCATCCCATTAGAACAAGCGAGTTGTGGGCTCCAGTGTAGGGAGGCGGGAAACTGGGGCCCCTGACCCTCTGCCATGCAGTGGGCCCCATTATCTCCATGGGCTCCGGTGCACTGCATCTGCTGCACCAATGGTAGTTCTGCCACTACATCCCATCCACCATAACTTTGTAGACCATCCAGTATGGGGAAGAGCCAACTGGAACTGTAAACTGTCTAAACATGACACTAGGAACAGTTCTGGGAGCTGACAGCTAGTTGTCAGTTGGGCAGACTGAGGATGGTGAGTGCATCATTATGTCATACTTACCAACTTGATATTCTTCTTTTCCGTGAGGCTGCGGGGGAGGTGGGCGCGGCGGGGGGCGGGACTCCAAAATGTGCGTCATTTTGGACCCGGGGCCAAACGCCGCGATTCACTGGGAATCGAGGCGTTTGGGAGTTAATTCTGCCCACTTCACTAGGAAGTGGGGCCTTTTTCTTAATCCGGTTGTATACCTGCCAGTCACTATTTTCATAGAACAATACTTAGATAGGGACATGAAAGTGACAGAGGTTAGAAAAAAGATGCAGATATGGGTGTGTCAATGATGGTCTGATGTGTGCCAAGGTTTCATTGTTTACTAGATAAAAAAATTGAAAAATATCAATAGGGAACATAAAAGTTAATAAAAGAGGCAAGTTGCATCTATCTTTAGCTTAAATATTAAACTCCGACAATTTAAAATGCAGGGTTTCATGATGTGCTAAGTGATAATATATATATATATATATATATATATATATATATATATATAGTTTCGTTGAACTTTATGATTTAATATCTCTATACATAAAAGCAATGCATACCAGCAGTTAGTGAGGGATATCCTCTTACATGCAAATAGAATCACATTCCGACCTTCCCATCATGGCGGCGCTGTCCCGCCGTGCACGTGCTGCTGTACGTACCGGAAGTGTGTCACATTCGCGCCGAATTATCATAGCCCAGCGCGGCGATGGAGGGCGCCTCTGGGAGCGGTAACTTCTCCTGTTTGGAGTCGGTGGTTAACCAATGGGTGCTGGAGTATTTCTTTCACCTCTCCACGGAGGCTTTCAAGAGCGGCCGCCATAAAGACTTCGCGGAGATCCGGGACATCCTCGCAGGTGACTAGGTGTGGGGTCAGTGGGGGTGGGATTAGGGGTACCGGGTATCACCAGAGGGGGCGCTGTCTCTGAGACTGCCTGGTTATCACGTCAGAGATGCCTGGGGTTCTGCAGAGCTACTCTGACCTGAGATGTCCTCTCCATCTGGAGGTTCTGCAGAGCTACTCTGATGACCTGAGATGTCCTCTCCACCTGGAGGTTCTGCAGAGCTACTCTGATGACCTGAGATGTCCTCTCCACCTGGAGGTTCTGCAGAGCTACTCTGATGACCTGAAAGATGTCCTCTATACCTAGAGGTTCTGCAGAGCTACTCTGATGTCCTGAAAGATGTCCTCTATACCTAGAGGTTCTGCAGAGCTACTCTGATGTCCTGATAGATGTCCTCTCCATCTGGAGGTTCTGCAGAGCTACTCTGATGACCTGAGATGTCCTCTCCACCTGGAGGTTCTGCAGAGCTACTCTGATGACCTGAGAGATGTCCTCTCCACCTGGAGGTTCTGCAGAGCTACTCTGATGACCTGAGAGATGTCCTCTCCACCTGGAGGTTCTGCAGAGCTACTCTGATGACCTGAGAGATGTCCTCTCCACTTGGAGGTTCTGCAGAGCTACTCTGATGACCTGAGAGATGTCCTCTCCACCTGGAGGTTCTGCAGAGCTACTCTGATGTCCTGAGAGATGTCCTCTATACCTAGAGGTTCTGCAGAGCTACTCTGATGACCTGAGAGATGTCCTCTCCACCTGGAGGTTCTGCAGAGCTACTCTGATGACCTGAGAGATGTCCTCTCCACATGGAGGTTCTGCAGAGCTACTCTGATGACCTGAGAGATGTCCTCTCCACCTGGAGGTTCTGCAGAGCTACTCTGATGACCTGGGAGATGTCCTCTCCACATGGAGGTTCTGCAGAGCTACTCTGATGACCTGAGAGATGTCATCTCCACCTGGAGGTTCTGCAGAGCTATTCTGATGACCTGACTGAGAGATGTCCTCTTCACCTGGAGGTTCTGCAGAGCTACTCTGATGACCTGAGAGATGTCCTCTCCACCTGGAGGTTCTGCAGAGCTACTCTGATGTCCTGATAGATGTCCTCTACACCTAGAGGTTCTGCAGAGCTACTCTGATGACCTGAGAGATGTCCTCTCCACCTGGAGGTTCTGCAGAGCTACTCTGATGTCCTGAGAGATGTCCTCTATACCTAGAGGTTCTGCAGAGCTACTCTGATGACCTGAGAGATGTCCTCTCCACCTGGAGGTTCTGCAGAGCTACTCTGATGACCTGAGAGATGTCCTCTCCACCTGGAGGTTCTGCAGAGCTGTTCTGATGACCTGAGAGATGTTCTCTCCACCTGGAGGTTCTGCAGAGCTGTTCTGATGACCTGAGAGATGTCCTCTCCACCTGGAGGTTCTGCAGAGCTGTTCTGATGACCTGAGAGATGTCCTCTCCACCTGGAGGTTCTGCAGAGCTGCTCTGATGTCCTGAGACAAGTATTCTCTTGAGAGGCCCTTCAGAGCTACTCTAAGACAGGAGTTTGTCATATTGTTCTAATCTGAAAGATATCCACTTTACCTTAATTTACATTAGCTTAACTTCACAATTGAATTTAATTTTAGCAGATGTACTCTCCTATGTCTTTATAAAATTAATAGAATCATATTGTAATTATGTCCGTATTGGTTGTAATAGAATTGTAATCTAATCATGCCAAGTGGTCAGATAAAGTGGGGATGTTCTAGTGTGTATATGTTTCTACAGGCTGCTCTGCAACGGCAATAAAGAGTTCCTCAAACTTGTTTTCAGAAGTTGGAAAATATGGTATCTGGAAATAACAGAATAGCTCATATTAGTTTGCTTTTAGCCTTAAGTGTTTTTAAGATTTTCAGTTCTTTGTTATTTTATTATGGGCTCCTGGAAAAAAATATTGCCCTGGAGAGAACTACATATTTTACAGGAATGAATGATAACAATCTTTGCTGGGGTGGTGTTGATACTTCATTAGAATCCTACACTACATAAGCGCGGTCCTGTCAAGTATCCTGTGAATGGCTTTCCTATGTAATCCTTCCATTCTTGTGATTCTTTTTGTATATGTCTTCTAGTTTTAATCCAACGTCCTTTTGTATGTATGGAAAAGAACACTTATATTCTGCGGATCATGCAGTGCCTGTCTCGCATCGAAGAGGGGGAGGATCCAGGTGAGCAATGGGAGTTGGTAGACATTCTGGAAAAGTAGACATGGATGGAAAATGAGCTTGCTACGTATATTACTGTAAAATTTAGTTTTACTGAAAAATATTTCTAAGATAGTATAAAAGATACCCGGTAACTGACATATATATTGTAGTCCCCTTTATTACTCTATGTGGATGTTTTCCATTGATCTGTTGCATGGGTTTTGTATTGCTTTTGTTCCTATAAGTAAACCTGTCGTCATTTAAAGGGGAACATTTGTGAACCATATTTTGCTATTGATCTCCCCCAACCATACTACCCGGTCCTTGCTGTTCAACTGATTCTGTAATGGTCGACCGCTCTATACATTAGTTGCCAACTATATCTCAAAGGGTCTTGTTCGTGTAGATGTCCAATGCTCCCTGCCTGGCATATAGCACGGTGGCTAAGTGGTTAGCATTTCTGCCTTACAGCACTGGGGTCATGAGTTCAATTCCCGACCATGACCTTATCTATGTGGAGTTTGTATGTTCTCCCCATTTTTGCGTGGGTTTCCTCCAGGTGCTCTGGTTTCCTTCCACACTCCAAAAACATACTGATAGGTTAATTGGCTGCTAACAAAATTGGTCTCTGTCTCTGTGTCGGTCTCTGTGTCGGTCTCTGTGTCGGTCTCTGTGTCGGTCTCTGTCAGGGAATTTAGACTGTAAGCCCCAATAGGGCAGGGACTGATGTGAGTGAGTTCTCTGTACAGCGCTGCGGAATTAGTGGCGCTATATAAATAAATGGTGATAATAATATCAGTCACCGTCCACTTTGGAAAAACAATGATTGAGATTGTAGATCACAGCTAATAGTCACAATAAATGTATTCTTGTTACGTGTATGTGATACGTGACCATAATAAATAATTGGGGTTTTGAAGGTTTCCTTGTATTTTGATTTCAGTTAATAGATAAATAAATAATGTCCATATAATGTTCCAGAAAACCCCCCAGAAAGGAACTTCTTAAAGGCTCTACTTAGTAGGAGATTATTATTATTATTATTATTATTAATATTAATAATAATATTTTATTGTTTTGCATTCAGATTGCACTTTTGAAGAGGATAAAATAGAAACGCCTCTTGAATCGGCTGTTGGCGTTCTTGACTTGATGAATAGTGAGATGTCATTGGATAAAGATGTGTTAAAATCCAACAAGCAAATGTTGAAAGAGGCGGTAAGTTCTGTACACCAGTCCTGACTGTTATATCCCAAACAGACAGCGCATAACTAAGCATGTTTATATTCACTGTGTGATGGATGTATAGTTTTTTTTTTTTTTCATGCATCTGGATGAAGGTAGCTATGTTTTGAACAGCTGTGAATAACCATCAGTATTAATAAGTGTCTCCGTCATAAGTGCAGGCTGCAGTATACTTTGCGTATTTAGAATTTCAATATGAGCTCCTGGTTGGCTATTAAACGGAGCCAGGCACTGCTGCAGCGATCTTCTTTCTTATGGTGCCTGCACTGTGGATTCTGACAGTCCTGTCTGATGTAAGGTGCTGTTTGTTGAAGTCACTACATTGCCTTCCTCTCTACATTCGTTTCTTAGCTGCACCCTCTTAGAGAGGGTATATATAAGATTACCCCACCAAATATTTAAGCAAAGATCTACACGCACTTTGATTGTACAGTTTTATTCACATGCGATGTGATTCCTTTTATTCTTTTGTCGTTGCTCGACATGTAGCACCTGCTACGTTTATTCTGTTGCCAGTGATTTTTATTTTTGTATATTTTTTTTTTTTTCTTACTAAAAAATAGTTTGCACAAAAAATATGTATGCAAGCTGCTTCATTCATAGAGACATTGCCCATGTTAAATGTTGCGGGTGAGGTTAAATTGACCCTCTCCTGTTTACCTGGGAGAGGGCTGCCTAAGAACACACCCTATATATGCTAATAGCTTCATTTGGGTGTACAGTGCTGCTTTTCCGATGTCTCTTGCCAGTAGTTTTCTGAATGTCCCTCTTTTTTTTCTAGGCAGTGGTAGCTTGCCTAAAAAAGCAGCAGTTTTCTAAAGCCAGCAAGATCCTGAAGAAGTATGTTCCGTATCACAGCGGGACGAAGGTAAGTTAGTGTTTTCAGAGTACCATGTTCCTTCGGGCTAAATTATCTGTATAGGCCAGATATATGGACCTGTGCACCAAAGACTTTATATGCAAAGGTAACAAGAATTTGTCACAATAAATTTACTCAAGATTAGTCCTTTCCTTTCTTTTAATCCAGTTAAAGAGGACCCATACTGAAAATATTAAACTTTGTTTTAAAACTTGTTCTTATCATTTACTTGTCGTATTACGCAGCGATGCAGAGAATGTGTAATCATTCAGTCCGTGCCCCATTGGAGATTAGTCTAAATCCTCTACCCCACACACATTACGGCAGCAATTAACCTACCAGTATGTTTTTGGTCTTTAGGAGGAAACTCGTGCAGGCACGGGGAGAACATACAAACTCCACACAGATAGTAAAATAGATTTTAAATTTAACATTAGTAATTATCACAGTAAATGATGCAATTTTCAGATCTATAGGCAAAAAAATTGCTGCAGTACTTCGCTCGCAAGACACTATGTACTAAAATCATTGCCTTTCAAGAACATGTATGCAACATGAGAACACCATGTGACATGACACGGAGACCACTCCTGGAACGTCAGATAAATGATGGTTAATTGGCTGCTATCAAAATTGACCCTAGTCTCTCTCTCTCTGTGTGTATGTCAGGGAATTTAGACTGTAAGCTCCAATGGGACAATTGTGACAATAGCAGATGCTTAGGGTGTAGACACTTCCAAACACATTAAGGTCTGATGTATTATGGGACTACCCCTGACTTTAACATTCTTTTCTAAACTTGTTTTAGAAATGGGCCCTGATTGGCTGCCGCTGCTGTTATATTAAACTGACGCTGTATCGCTCTCTTGTAGATGGGCTACAGGTTATTTGTGATTGATCTGTGATTCCTTTCAGCAACTCCGGAGAGACCTCCTATGTATCATCCAGGAGAAGAACCTTAGCCATCCGCTGGTTGCAAATTTTTCCTTGTCGGCTATCAAGCAGAAGATGTACGAGATGTTCGAGAAGCACATTGACAACACTCCGTCCTTCTTGCTGACTGTAAGTAGCTTCGGACAGTAATCCTGTATAATATACTGCATGCAGTAGACACAACAGCTATTATGGTGGCTGAAATCCCAGAAGGTGATACAGTACGGGTGCGTAACCTTCCTGTTGGTATACTACGTGGTCTAAAATACCTTTCATGCACTCGGTAGCTGCTGGTTACGTGCTGCCCTCACTGTCCCATCACCCCCTCTATCTAAGTGGTCCCGTTTGATTTCTGTCAAAGCAGCAAATGACTAAACCAGTGATGGCTAACTCCAGGTGTTGTGAAACTACAAGTCCCAGCATGCTTTGCCATCTATCAGCTAGTTATCTACTGGCAAAGCATGCTGGGACTTGTAGTTTCGTGACACTCCAGGTGTTGTGAAACTACAAGTTAGCCATCACTGAACTAAACTGTCTACAGCTCCTGTAAAGATGTATTATCACCGAATTGTTGAGCGTTACTCTCTTGTTCTTTCCCCTCTTAGGAGCCCTGGGAACTGCTCCATGTAGCTGGTATTTCTGGGTGATTAAGGCTGTTGATTGTCATGAATTTGCCTTACTAATTATTAACTAATACACTGATTAGTTATTGGGGATTAATGCAAGTGGAACAGTTTAATACTTTAAGTAACCGACCATTATGTGTCAACATGAACATACATCTCTCATGTACGTAACCACAATGTATTATCATCATCATCACCATTTATTTATATAGCTCCACTGATTCCGCAGCGCTGTACAGAGAACTCACTCACATCAGTCCCTGCCCCATTGGAGCTTACAGTCTAAATTCCCTAAGATAGACACAGACAGACAGAGAGAGAGAGACTAGGGTCAATATCGATAGCAGCCAATTAATGTACTAGTATGTTTTTGGAGTGTGGGAGGAAACCAGAGCACCCGGAGGAAACCCACGCAGACATGGGGAGAACATACAAACTCCACACAGATAAGGCCATGTTCGGGAATCGAACGCATGATCCCAGCTCAGTTATCATGAATACAAGAACAAATAACTCTACCATATATCTTTGAGATCAGTTATACAGTACATATTATCTTACAGTTCAGTAAGTAAGGATTTATAAGTCCCCACTAAACCATTAAAAGGCAAGTTCAGGTTCCCCATTTCACTCCAATTCTGTTCCTATTCTGTTCCAAGTTGTTGTGTTGGACAAACATGTGTCACTTATATTGTATAGCCCCAAAGCAGATATCTTAGACTTACAATCATATACACAGTGCATACAGATTCTGCAATAAGTTTATATACTACAAAGAGATAACAATATAAGCTTGGATACCCCAACCACAACACAGGGACAATGATATTTTATACCAAGAATTGTTGCACACAGATGTTATATTCTCATTAACATATCTTCAATAACGCCATCTTCCAGTACATATAAAACAGCTTAATATAGATGATACAGTACAATACCAATGCTCTGAATTCTGTGGCCTTTGGCTCGTCAGCGACACGTCAATCCCCTGGCTCACTGTCGGCATAATATGGGCTGGCCAAACATAACTTTAAGTTTACATTGAATTAGAATAGATCTGTTCATTCTTGGGGCTAGATTTACTAAGCTGCGGGTTTGAAAATGTGGGGATGTTGCCTATAGCAACCAATCAGATTCTAGCTTTCATTTATTTAGCACTTTCTACAAAATGAAAGCTAGAATCTGATTGGTTGCTATAGGCAACATCCCCACTTTTTCAAACCCGCAGCTTAGTAAATCTAGCCCTTGGTCTCTTGCATTTCCATACAAGTGATGTTCTTGGAGGCTGTAAGCCATGGAGAGCTTTTGTGGGCACTGGAATAGCATAGATAGATAGATACAAGTATAAGACTCTAGACAGGGTCATCATTTTAATTCTGCCGATCCTATGTGTTAAAGGGTCCGTGCACACTGGTGTTCAGGCTACTTTGCCCATATGCTTGTGCTATGTTCTGCTCAACTGCCATTGAATGGAATAGAATACAGCTCAGACTTAAAAAGGGATCATTAATCCAAAAGAGGATTCCAAGGGCCGTTCACTAGTCCAGTAGGGGGAAATGCTCAACGGAGCATAGATGGATCAGGACATGCGCATTCACCTTGTGTTGCTCTGATTGGCCTTGTGAACGGCCCCTGCAATAATCTTGGCGACATGTGATTCTTATTTAAACTTCTGTTTGGGCTGCTTGTGTTCCGTTCATCTAGCATTGGGGGGAATCTTGGGGTGAACCCCCATGTGCACATACTCTCATTTGTAATTTTATCTGTCTTGAAGATGGCGGTTTAGATTTTTAAACATGATAAAAATAAATTATGAACCTAAACTTAATGGAGTCATCGCATAGTAGTGTACCCAGAGTACTTTTGTACAGAAGCAGCCCTTTTAATTCAAGTTAATTCATTTGATTCTTGTTCTGGGTACAAGTTCCAATGTTGTTGTTGATTTTTAAACCGACTACTTTTCATCGAGAGGAATCCGTCTGTGGTTTCTATGGCACCGCTCCTGTCCCTCTATGCCAGGGGTGGGCAAACCAGTCCTCAAGGGCCATCAACAGTTCATGTTTTTAGGATTTCTTTAATCATGCACAGCTGAGTTAATCTATTTGGCTGGGTCAGTAATTATCCCAGCTGTTTCTACAGACAGAAATCCTAAAAACATGAACTGTTGTTGGCCCTTGAGGACTGGTTTGCCCACCCCTGCTCTATGCAGTCAGCGTTATTAACCTAGTCTTTGTTATTGTGTTAAGGTTGCGCAGAAGGATCATATGCATTTAAACACAGAGTCCAAGGAGCCGCAGACCCCAAATATGCAACTTAAAAAGAGGATGGAAAATGCGTCTGTTCAGAACAAGACTCCAAGAAAGGAGACCCCAAGTACATCAAAAACCGTGACCCCAAGTACATCAAAAACCGTGACCCCAAGTACATCAAAAACCGTGACCCCAAGTACATCAAAAACCGTGACCCCAAGTACATCAAAAACCGTGACCCCAAGATCACATCACAAACATGCTACTACTCCACCTAAGACAGTTGTGTGAGTATATCTGTTGTACTATATGCAATTATCCCTGTATTTACATTACACTACATTGGTTGACATTATAATCGGTGTAGAATCCTACATAATATACAAGTATTATCAATACCACTGTAAAACAAAAACTAGAGGACATTTATAAAAGCTGGCACCGAGGTGACCATAATAAAAGATGTTTTAACACATGGTAAATAATCATATGTGCACTATCACTTCCTAAGCCGGTCCGTGGTTGCCATGGGTTACAGCGCTTCTTTGGCATAGTTACCAGTGTAGCCTTTATCATAAATGTCGTACAATATTTTCTGCACGTTGTCACTGGTCCAAGGGATGCTCTGAGTGACTTCTAATGCTTGTAATCATCTACCGTGGGTGAACATTATCCTATGTATAATCCATGAGCAGTGGTGATGTAATATTATATTCAGCATTAGAATCGCTAATAAAGCCCTTCCTGTAGATTATTTACATGACGACTGAACTCCACTTATAATATGTACATGGGGTCTTGGAACACCCCAGTGTAAATTATAGGGATATTTGAATTTACTATGAAGTTTCATGAGCACATACATTTTATATCCACATTGAGTTCTTTATATTCTTTTATTGTCTACAGTACATGGCTTGCTATTAACCTTTATCCAAATACAAAAATATGTTTTGTCTATTTGTCCACCTAATTAAAGGGTTTTGACCACCTACTCGCAGTGGAGCCAGCTATTTTGTGGTATGAACCAACACAGCCTATCAGTTGGCTGGGAAGCAAACAGGCCTCAGGGGCAAACGCATGATTTGCAGAGGGGGGTTTCCACAGCACGCCGCCTGTGAGCGTGACCAGCATGCATTGGTGTGTGGCTACAATATTAGACAGTGCTTGGCTGCTCTCCAACTCTTCCTATACCCATAATATACATGGGCAATGCTGTGTGCACTAATGTTAGGTGCACGCAGCTCTCCCTTTTCAAGCAGAGCTGTGTGAAGCGGGAGCAGGGTCCAGCCACCTCAATTATACAGTGCCTCAGGCTTGGAGGGGGGTTTCCAGGCACTAGGAACCCCCCCCCCCCTCCTCGGTTTGCCTATGGTGTCCTAATGAATTTGCTCACGAAACGCCTGCTTCTACTGTGTGTAGGTGACACTTGATGTTTATGGGACCCCCTATAGTCCACATTGAACCACTGTAAGCAGATGTGGGCTGATGCCCATGAACAAGGGTATGTAATCACTAGAGATGAGGTGGGGTAAAGCTAGGACCTTCACAGCAGTTAGACAATCAGAACATATTACGTTTATCAGACTCTGGTCACCAAACGCATTCCATGTTTTGTTAACGTAGGAGACTAAACTACACTATACCTTGTGTATTATACAGGTGTGTTTACTTAATGTCTTTGCACATTAAGTATTCATAAAACATAGGGATGGACTCCTCTTTCATATAAGTAATACAGTTAAAGTTGTAATCGGCAGAGAACTGAATCTTGTAGACCTCTCTGAGCTGTATTTCTTCTCCTTCCAGGTCACAAGCAGACTGTGGCCCCACATACAGCCTTTCTGCCGTACGATCCAAATTCAAATCGCTCTATCAAGACGAGAACCCAGATGTTAAATTCCAGACCCTCTGCGAGACGGATCTGTGTAGGCAAACCACCCCTCTCCAAACTCCCTCGCCCAAAATTCACAAAAATAAGAGACCCCGTTCTCCCTCCCCTAAAGAAGAGACCTTGGTCTCAAAACTGGTTAGAAGACGGAGATGTACTGTAACTGTGAACCAACTGGTGATGGAGCGGGACAGTCAGCCGGAAAGTGAGAGCGAAGAGCAGAGTGCAAGTACGGTGACCAGCTCGCCGCAAAACCACGCCAGTTCATCTGCCCGCAGGTTGTTCACCTCGCCGGGGGTACCGAAGAAGAGGATGGTGTAAGCGCCTAACAGGCCTCTCTTCTTTTCTAGAGTAATTGGGTATAAGGATGCGGGCACGTTTGTGTTTATACGGAGTAGAACGGTTTATCCGCATCCCTCCAGTATTCCTCTGTTATCTTAAGACGTCGCCAATTCTTCAATAAATCGTCTTAGAATTAAGCGGAGATTATCTTCACCCTCCTCTACTGAGTAGGGATATAGCTACACATAGAGGGGGGTAATAAGTGTCATAAAGGTGAACATTTCTAAATAGTGTAGTGGTGCTTTAGTCTGCAAAGTGTAAAAACCATTGAATGTGTTTGGTGATATTAATAGACCCTGGTAAGCTACCCATTTGTTTTGATTGTATCCTACCTCATCCCTAGTAATTACTGTAAGACACAGCATTATTCTTGAGCAACCAATCTAGGAAATAAGGGACCTGTAAATTACATGGAAGTGTCATTGTCACCATAGTGGAACGTTTACTGTCTTAACACCCGTTTATCATCGTCACCAGCTATTTATATAGCGCCACTAACTCCGCAGCGCTGTACAGATAACTCATTCACATCAGTCCCTGCCCCATTGGAGCTTACAGTCTAAATTCCCTAACATTCAGACAGACTAGGGTCAATTTGATAGCAGCCAATTAACCTACTAGTATGTTTTTGGAGTGTGGGAGGAAACCGAAGCACCCGGAGGAAGCCCACGCGCAAACTGGGAGAATATACGAACACACAGATAAGGCCATGGTCGGGAATTGAACTCATGACCCCAGTATTGTAAGGCAGAAGTGCTAACTACTAAACCACAGTGCTTCCCACTAAGCCACACTTTGTTACCAGCTACCTTGTGCATGCTTAGGCGACTGATTGGCTCTTTATCCCAAGGCCGGCAATGCTTACTGAGACTTGTAGTTCCCTAGGGTGGTGAGCCACGGGTTGCCTATCTTTTCTGTTTTAGTAGGTTGCTTGATAAAAGTGAACTGATGCTGTGCTATATAACATTGTGTAAATGTGTTTTCTCCACAGAACCAGAAATCCTATATTAAACAGGGTTAATGTGTCTGAACAAGACGATTGGAGCGATGAGGAACAATTATTCCAGGGAAAGAGTAAGTTTTGGCTCCGTCCATAACGCATTGAAGTGATCCACAAACCAACTAGGGATTAGTCCTTAACGTGTTGCAACAGTCACTTCTTTTAATTGGGTTCATAGAAATGGTCTTGCACTTCGTCAGACTTTAGGGAAGGGGTCACACACAGTTGGGAGAGTCGGTTACCTGTACAGGCCTACACATCATTCCCAAAATAAAATTGGTCCCTCTCACTGAGCGTCAGTGGTGAAAGGCGAGGACAGCTGAGAATGTCATTTAAAACATTGCTGCTATCACACGGTGTTGAGTATTTACCAATGCATGAAACCTTTTCTCTGAATACTTTCTGCAGGATCAAGAACTTCAAAATCTGATGACAGCCCAACTGGTGTAAGGAAACAGGTGAGATTATTATTATTATTATTATTATTATTATTATTATTCTGGGCAGTGGGGAAAACCACATAAAACGGGATCATACACGTCCTACAAAACAATGCAGCTGTGTACGGAACAAAGAGGAGAGTGCAATCTTACAGTCTAGTGGAGGCCTGCCCAACCTGTGGCTCTCCGGGTGTTGTGAAACTACAAGCCCCAGCATGCTTTGCCATTGGATAGCCAGCCAATAGCTGGCAGGGCATGCTGGGACTTGTAGTTTCACAACACCTGCAGAGCCATAGGATAGACAGGCCTGATAAAGTGGATGGTGCTCTCTGAGCTTGGGCCAAGGGGTTCTTGTTAATGGACACTAATAGGCTTTGCTCTGTTTGTACGACTGAGCTTTAAGTAGTATCCAAACATTGCTTTTGTTTCTCCTTTTGATATACTAATAAAGTTTTGTGTATTATTGGGGGGTGTTCACACTGGCTGTCCATCCTCCTCCCCTTCTGTAGCTGCACTCCAGTCAACTAGCATTGGTCAAAACCAAATGCTTCTCAAACAGGGATTTAAATCCCCTTCCCCCTTTGAGGATTACAATGGCCATTCATATGGCAGATCAGGGTAATGCATGGGGTGTGCAGTGCGGAACATAGAAAAGAATGAATATATCTGCTGTGTTCTTTTATCCTACTATATTCCTCTAAACAGTCATGTGAATGTCTCTTGTGATCCTACTAAGAAGCGGCACACAATGTATAAGGAAAAGTACAAGTACCAAAAGTTTTGTAACCATTTGTTCCTATATTTTCTTAACGCTAGTGCTGCTTTTAACAGAATGTGTCCTTACATTGTAAAATATTTGCATTACTTCTGCTTTTAAAAAAAAATAAAAAAAATAAATAAATCCTTTAGTCTGGTGAAGGGAAGAAATGAGACTCCACCCCTTTTCAGTACAGACCAATCAAATTTTGCTAGTAGCCTACGAAGAGGTTTGTGTGGACCAATTGGTAATTACTTGCTGCTTTTGACTTTCAGAAATGGACCATTGAAGAAACAGAATGGATTAAGTGCGGCGTTAAGAAATATGGGGAAGGCAGCTGGGCAAAAATTCAGAAGAGTTATGATTTCCAAAACCGCACCGCCGTCATGATAAAGGACAGGTGGAGGACTATGAAGAAGCTTTCCCTGGTATGACAGGTTCATCAACCCAGAATGGATGCTTAGATCTACGTGGAATAGCTACCGGTCACGTCTCTAGTGTTATACTGCCTCTAGAGGAGGCTGCCTACAAGTACATTGTGTGCTGGACACACTTGCCAGTGTCCCACTGCACAACTTCCATAGTTCTACATACTTCTTGGCCAACACTCGGTGGAGTGCCAAAGTTTTCGTATTCCATGCCTAGTGGGCTCGGAGAGTCAAATTTAGATAACATCCACGGCACATTGTCCAATTATCAGTGACCAATAAGCAGTTCCTATAGATTTGTTGCTGTATGTGGTCACTTAATCTTTTAAATGGCTTATTTTCTGCCTGGTTGATGTATGCTGTTCAATACAGAAAATGATATCCTAAAATAAAGGTTCCTATGCACCAAACGCTGCCGGGAAAGTCACCTATGAAATGCAGAAACAGAATCTGGTTCACTAGTGTTCCAGCAATGAATTTTGTCCTGGACTTGCAGCCGGTAAGATCACTTTTAAAGGCCGTTGTTCAGCTCCCAGACACTGGACTGGTCATCTCTGCTGTGCGCCGTCATCCTGTTCCATGTGCAAATGTCAAAACTATATTGGGTCATTTGAGGAAAAGATGAATTATTATTTTTTTTGAGGGGGGGGGGGGATATTAAGGCCTAGAGACATCATGGCGTGGACCTTTTTATGCTATTTTGTACATATTGATAGTTTTTTTTTTGTATTGTGTTGTGTAATCTTTATACAAATGTTGTCCTAGTTCTGCGTTATCAAATAAACTTTACCCAAGTTTATTGTTTAGAAATCGCCATTTATGAACCATTGTATTGTTTTTGTGTCCTTTTTTGAAAGCCAAATATTAGTGTTGATAAAATAGCATGAACACAGATTCTGATTAATGCTGTTATACAAATATACATATTTTATAAGAGTACTATTGAGGAAAATGTTTTTTATTTTTTCACAGTATATTTGCGATCTTTCCTGTCTTCCTGTATTAATGTATACTTTTGGACTGTTGAAATGTGAAAAACATATAAAAATGTGAGCAGGATAGCTTTCCCCCTTCATTTAATGACCATACAGACCTTTAACTAATCAACACTGGAAAGAAAAAGCTTGCATTTAATGTAATGCTCGTTCTGCTGAAATCTTTGACTTTGAATTAGAGCTGCTTATTACTTAGCTTATCTGCCAGATCTTAGTACGTTCGATATTGGTTAATGCACACCCACGAAAGCAGCTGTTTAGTTGAGACTTACAGTTCTGTTTCAGTGATTTTAACAGATACTTTCTTCCCAGATGAAGGGCTCATTCACACCAATACATTTAAAAACGCAGTTTTTATGTGTTTTTCACAGAATATGATCTATTGGCGAGTATTTTTTCATTATGCGCTTTTTACTAGTTTCTAGTGTGTATTTTTTTTTAAATATACGCTAATGGGGTCCTGCTCTCAAAACAAGTGACCTGTTTGCCCACCTGTCATGATACAGCACTCTCCTTCGAGACGTGTGTGAGACAGTGTTAAACTGACTGGATGGTGGTTTTTGATTAACGTGAAGTCGTAAGAACACAGACGTGAACTTATGTGGAATTTAATATGCAAATAACTCCACAATGCTTAGGAGGAAAAACAGTTAACAAAATGACATACAAATACGTAATACAATAGTTTCTTACAAAAGAACAAGGAATAAACACAGGAAAGTGGTACAATCACCAATGATCAGATTACTGCTTGCTGCTCAGTCTCCTGTCACCCAAGATATCGCAGAACCACGAAGAATGCGAGGAGTCTGTTTTTGGATACTGATGTAGCCTAGAAGAGAGGTTCCAAGATTTTTTTATTTTTTTTTGTGTAGCTTTTATGACCCGTACCATAAATTGTTATTGAACACTAATCTGTAGCTAGACCTCTGGATATCTGTTCTCGTAAATACCTCACGGGTAGGAGCAGAAGAATTTAGAAACAAAGTAATGTATTCCCCCGACCCCTTTCAGGTTTAAACCTATGGCTGGATACCATTCCTCTGTGGCACACGGAGCTAATACTATGAATTAAATCACAAACACACTGTTTTATGACTAGTAATTAGCTTGCATAGGGCACCACCCCTTTCAAAGTATTACAGGATTTTTTTCCTGTATCTCTGGTGCCTTTTTTCTTTTTAGTATCTAATTAGTGTGTGTGTATGTGTGTGTATGTGTGTGTGTGTGTGTGTGGTGGTGGGGGGGTTTATATACATTTTTATTTTCAGGAGTCATAGATCATCTATTTATATAGCGACACTAATTCCGCAGCGCTGTACAGAGAACTCATTCACATCAGTCCCTGCCCGATTGGAGCTTACAGTCTAAATTCCCTAACACACACACACACACACACACTGAGCTAGACTAAGGGCAATTTAGCAGCCAATTAACCTACTAGTATGCAGGAAACATTCAGTAAAGGTATGACTGTAGGAGTTAATTTCCTTACCTGATTAGAACTGCACCTGTCTCAGCTTCAGATACCTGCCTCAATCTGTGCTGTGTGCAGTTCATTGTTTATACCTGGCTGCTGCTTGTCTCTTGTTTATCCCTGTTACAGTTTTGCATTGCTGCTGTCTTTTCTCCTGTTGTGACCCTCTGCCTGATTACTGGATTATGCTTGTTTGCTTGTGACCCTGACCTCTGCCTGGTCACTGGACTTGGCTAGTCTGTCTGCTTCTCTGGACTGCTCCTGGCAATCTGGAATCCTGACCCCTGCCTCCTTAGTCTGGAGCCTCGTGCTTCCTGGCAATTGGGTAACTCAGTATACTTGTTCCTGCATTTAAACTGTATTTGTCATTGCTTGGAACCTGTTGCTTCTGTGGACTACTCCTGCCATTCATCACACCTGTTCATATTTGTATATTGGAGTATACCTGTTTATTCTGCTACCTGAAATCTGCATATTCCACAAACTGAATCCTTGCTCGCATATTTTGCCGAAATAAAGATACTTGGATTTTTTTACTGCTATTGCCGTGTCCTGCATTCACTAGGAATCGTAACAGTAATATTTAATAGGAGTGGAAGAAAATTCAGTGTGATAGGAAGATCTGTGCCCTCAGGTATAAGGTTTGGGTGTGTCGGGCTCCTCAAGTGATTACCTCTTTGGCTGTAAAGTAATGAAGCTGAAGTATTGAATTCTATTTGGTTGGGTAGGGTCTTGGGGCTCAGTCTAATAGCAGATGGTCTTCTTGTATTTTGGGAGAAAGCTGAGAACAGTCTCTTGAGGTAGAGCTTAAGGAGGTGAACTCTACTCCCTCAGTTATCTCTGTGATCAGAAAAATTGTATCCTTTTAATAATGGGCGTTGGCGGAAAGGTATGAGCCGCTTTAAGGGATATGGGACTCTGCCCACTGGAGGATGGTAGAGTTATATGCCTAAATACGAGTATTGATTTAGCTGTTCCAGCCGTGTTATTGTGGGCTATATAAAGGAGATTATGGTCTAAGTGTCCCAAGCTTCCTTTATTCAAATGTTTATTTCCATTACCAATGGGTTTTAGAAGGAAGACGTGACTCCCTGAAGGGTGGAGAGAAACAGAAAGCATTCTGAAATAAAGCAGACTGCGGTAGGATCTCAGTGCTATGGTAATTTATAAGTGTGTAAAGGTACAGATGCATTGACTCTTAGACCTAGTAAAAACTGAAACCCTCTGAAAACTGCATGTTTGAGTAGATGAGTCCAGCTGAACAATACAGGGTTTGGGAGCGAAGAGATCAGTGAATGTAGCCCTGGTAGGCTAAAGCTGGTGACAAGATTTAATGCAGGTATATAATTTAAATCAACCACAATCTAACTGAGGAGAAGACAACTGCAGGGTCTTCTGATGCCCAGACTGGTGGGTAATTTATCGATCGGGGAAGGATTATTTTTTTTGTTTTAAAGAAGTCCCCGTGCATATGGATCTATATGGAGATAATTTAGTTGTCCAAATCACTATATACAGGCAGCTTTGATCCACCTCTAGATCACTGTGATCACCATTTATGATTGAATTATGCTCCTTGTACATTATTACACACCATTCCGTCTTACCAATTATTGCCAGCCCTTGTGTGCATACTTGTTCCTTGCAGAGGTGTTAACACAACCAAAACTGTCCATAGAATTTAATTTATTAATAATAATAATAAAAGTTGGGTTTTGATGTGTGCGCCTTCTCTTCATTCCTCAATCTGCTGATTTTAATACAGTACATATAGTCATATTTTGTGATCTAGTGGAAGTCTGTTCAGTTCCAGCAGTGGCTCAGGTTTATTCTAAGAAGCCTGTATCCTCACTTGTCTTCTGGCATGGGCTGCCTTTGTAGGCTGGACAGGTTAATGATTACTGAGGTGTACCTGAGCTTTAGTACTCAGTCTCAGCCTCTACCTGCACACATCATGCTCCTCCTGGCCGCTTTCCTCCTGACCCTGCTTGGCCCCAGCTTGCCGCAGAAGTCCGAACCAGTGAGCAGTTCCAACTTGTCGCCGATATTCCGAGGAGCTGATCGCTACGACTTTGCCATCTTGGTGGGTCCTGCGGATACTGAATGCATCTGGCACTTTGCACATCAGAGTGGCTATTTCTACTTCGGGTATGATGTAAGTGGACAATGTCATTAATATTTACGTAGGGCTCCCTATTACATATCCAATACTAGTCTTGTCCCCTGATGGCTGAGATTTGGCAGAATTCCACCAATGCAGTGATGGGCAACAGCTACCCCTCAGCTACTTCTTGCATTAGTTTCATATGTGTTATAGCTTGTAACACTTGTTTAAAGTACCTGCTGGTATTTTATTACACATAGGCGTCTCTGTATTTGATTAAATGTATACTTTTAACTTATTGTTGAGATTAAAGGTAACATGTGGCCCCTTTTGGAGGTTAGAGGGCCCCCCATGTGGCCATTGAAGTGGTTGCCTAGCACTGCTCATGTAAATGCTATTAATGCCCTACTATTTAAGATTATTACAGTTAATCAGTTCTTTGTTTATATTCGTAAATTACCTGGCGGCAATGAGGTTTTGTAGTTTGTTTGTTTTTCTTCTATAAATGTCACACTACATCAGGGCTGCTCAAACCGGTGACCCTCCAGCTGTTGCCTTGGTTTTCAGGACATACTGGGACTTGTAGTTCTACAACAGCTGGAGAGTCACAGGTTGGCCACCTTTGCTTTCATGCTATTTTATGTCTGCATTCATTTTTACACGTCACCCCAATTTTACATTTATTCATCAGAAAACGTGAATTGTATGTCACAAAACAAATTGATCTTGTGTTATGAAAATTAATAGTTATGTTTCCTGTATATGGACGATCACTATAACAATTGATCCATAGCTTCATCAAGCAAGGGAGACCCTTTGTTCTGGGTCATTGTACCTATATATTCCCATACTACTGTAACATATGGTGTAAGATAATGGAGCTCTATATTCTAGTGCTGCAGAGTCCTTTTCAGTAGTACCTTGTGCTGATGCAATGACTAAAAGCTCAACACCTGCTGCCAGCCAAAAAAGTTCTCACCAACACCTTATCGCTCCCAGCAAGGTGACCCTTCGCTTTCCTGTGGAGGTTGAGCTGTTGTGTCCTAACCATGAACCAAAGAGTTCTCTATCAAGCAGAGAAGTCATTTCTTCAACAGGAAGAATTCAGAATTATCAGATTTGATCCTTTAGTGCAAATGTATCGATATCACTAAGCATTGGATTCGTTAAAGAATCTCAATGGTGTTGCACTCTGGGAAAAATGATTGCGAGAGTGTGGGTGAGTCTCTTGATAACTCAAGGATTGCTAGATAGGGTGTTGAAAGATATATATATATATATTATCATCATCATATATTTATATAGCGTCAACATATTCTGTAGCGCTTTACAATTGAGGACAAATACAGTAAGAAACAAACTGGGTAAAACAGACAAAGAGGTGAGAAGGCCCTGCTCGCTAGCTTACAATCTATGGGACAATGGGAGTTTGATAGATGAGATTAAGTCTGCATTTTGCATTTCGGTCCAGCCAGACTGCAAAGGTAAAAGTGACTCATAATCTAAAGGATCCTGTCACACAACAATGTTGTTCAAGGGGTTAGTTGTCTTGTGTGAAATTGTGTGACGGGTGGTAATAGGGTAATCTAGTGAGGTTAAGAGGGTAGTTGAGGAATATTATAAACTTGTCTGAAGAGGTGGGTTTTCAGAGAATGCTTGAAAGTTTATAGACCAGTATATGATAAGTTGGTTCTTTAATGTAATTTTTGTAAATTTTGATTCCTTTCTAAAGTTCTTATTCAGAAGCGCGGTATAAAATTTTTTTTGTCATACAGAAGTGACAACTTTCTGTGTAATTGTTATTTTGGATTTACAATATAACCTCATTATGCTACATGGGTCTTTGGCCTCCAGACTGACCTGCACAAACCCTTTAAAACCCTTTAAAATGATGTGAGTATCGTCTACATAGAGTGGAGTGAGCCACATTGAATTTATATAAACCATTGACATCAACAAGGCATGACATGTCTTCTAGACTATATGACACTATTTACCAGGGCAGTAGCTGTACACACTAGTGCAATTGTGGTCAATTTAATAGTTGAACAAGTGGTGTCTTCTGTCATGCTGTTGTGTGTAAATAGTTAATTCTGCGCAGGTACAATGGACATCTGGAGTTATGCAGGACAGACGGGTGTCTGTCTCGGCCCACACTCCGGAGGGCTTTCTGATTGAGACCTCCAATGACGCACGTGGACAAATCAACTTCCAGACCAAGGAGACGGGTAAGCACAAAGCGGGAGTCTCAAGCTAGTGTTTTGGGGGCTGTGTGATGTCCCTTTCTTAGTACCTTTTTCTAAGTTCAGCCCCCTGCCCAATCTTTTACACTTTTCTCTATTACCATTCTGAAGCACTTCTTGTATTTAGTAGAAATATACAATATGTTCTAATAATTATTTCAGAATTAAAATGATGAAAAATCCATTATTCCAGAGCAGAAATGCAGTGAATAAAATATGGATTTTGTCTATCGAAAAAAAGAAGAGAATCTAGCATTTCTTCCCTGGCCACTGTGGGTCCTTCTAAGTCCGAGATAATAGGTTTATTTGAATTCACGGAGTAAAAAAAAAACAGGTTGTTTTGCACAGAAAGCTGTACTCCTATACATATTTACATGTGGAATCTGCTAGCTTAATTGCTCCATGAAAGCATAATACATGCTTGATAAGTGATAATCAGTGGCCGAGCTATGGAATGCTTGCACAAATTTTTCCTGTTTGGATACATGCTCTGGCAGAGTGTATCCAACCTTACCTGCAATGTAAAACATGTTTTCTCTCCAGAAGGAAAGCTGTGCCCTCTGCATTCATGTCTGGCCTCATTAGAGCTGGAATCCATAGTGCATACAGCTTCTAGCACTAGCTTTGTATCCTGCTAATAGATAAACTACTTAGCAGATATGTAACATCTTCCTGTGAACATTTTGGACATCCCCACTGGTTAGGTATCTACTCCACCCTTCATTAATGCTGAGCTATACATATCCTGACAGTAGAGGAAAGTGTGGGCAAGTGTCTGGCACTGCAGGAATATATGGAGTGTGGCACTTTGTACGTACCTGCTTTTAACATAAGCTTCTCTCCTACTATATGGATGAATTGTACAAAGTGGATTGTTTAAATTAAAAATAAAAATAGACAACCCTTAAGGCTCTCTAACCCTATCATCTGCTTCGTTCCCTCTACATTGTCACTGCTTTCCTTCCTCTTCCTAGGATTTTATCAGCTCTGCGTTAATAACTGGAAGAACAGCTTTGGCAAAGTCCAGGTGTACCTTAACTTCGGGGTGTTTTATGATGGACAAGGACCTGAGCACGCTGAAGACCACAAGCAGAAGCTAAATGACACCCTGGCAACTATTGAAGTAAGTATTAAAGCCATCCCAGCCAATATGATATTGAATTAGTACACACCCTCCTACCTCTGAATCATATCACATAGGGAATGGTGGGATACTAGTAGAACATGCTCATAGTGTAAATTCAACAAGAGTCAGAAAAACCCGGTCAGAACTTACCCCCAGCACATAAGGTGTTATAAAACTACAAGCCCCAGCATGCTTTGCCAGCTGATAGTTTGCAAGGTATGCTGGGGCTTGTAGTCTCACAACATCTGGAGAGCCATAGGCTGGCCAGACCTGCTCTAGTTATTTGCTTTTGATATTTTTGGGGGTGAATCACTTCTGTGGGTATGAAATTACAGGAAGGAGAGTGGGAAACACCAGACTTCTAAGCCCTGACTCTTGTTCCCCCTCCAGGAGAGCGCCCGCCTTGTACAAGGTCGCGTACTGCACATGTGGAGATATTATAACTTTGCCCGCATGAGGAAAGGCTCCGACTACTACAGGTTGATGTCCAACTATCACTATGTGAACTGGTGGTCGGCTGGCACCAGCCTGCTGATTGTGGTCTCCGGTGTCCTGCAGCTTTATTTCCTGAAACGCCTCTTTCAGATGAAGACCACCACAGCCACGCAGAAGCCGCGGTGCTGAGGGGGAGACTCAGCGGATATTGCACTGATGCATTCTACCCAGGATTTAGATACTTTCTAATCCTACCTGGGCATTTACATATTAATGTTCAGCTGATGTTTCAATTCACATGTGACTCCGCTATTTGTTAGTATTCAACAAGTAGACCTGCTCTATCCACTCTTATACCGTCACCATCATTCTGCCTATGTCCTTCCTGGCTGCCTTGTAATCCACAAAAGTATATTAAAGTTGAACTAGCACCCGAAATGTATTAACCTGCTGCTTCCTCCAGTCATAGTCATATTTCCTGGAGCTTCCTAATTCATCTGCATTACGGCTGTTTTCAGAGCTCCACTAGCAGAATAAGCAGGTTAGTAACATTTAGGTGGAGTGCAGATTGAAATATTGAGTAGCTGCTTGGATAGAACTCCAAAACTCCAAGCTCATGTAACAATGGGTGTTTTGTTTTACTGTAAAAGCACACGAGGAGTTGTGTATCAAGCGCAAAAGAACATAAACAAAATGAGAACAAGCACTATAGGAGCATATACCAGTGCTTTTTCTTTTGTTTCCCTCCCCTCTTCTCAGCGCGCACGATTGCAGCACAAACCACCCACCTTCCACCATCTCTTCTTGCAGTGGTGGTAATACCAGTCTCCTCCACAGAGGGAACACTTTAGTTATAGAAGGACATCCTGGAAAAATAAATCAGCTTCATCTTACAAATTCTCGCTGTTTAAAATAAATAATTATGGGATTGCAGCTTTAGAGAAGGGTTCAGGTATTTAATAGACAAATGGTAAAATGTTATTAATGCAAAACTTTTGATTATTTTACATTCCGCCTCAAAACAGATGTGTCCCCCCCAATCAGCACTACCCTGTTATATGTATGCTAACCTTAAGGCAGTCACACATACACTACCCCAACTTCAGCAGTGTTGAATGAAAGCTGTTAATACATTTTTTTAAAGCAGCAATCCCACGAAAAATGTGTCACCACCCCCCAACACAAATTATTGTAGCAGACTAATAAGAATAACCTTTGCAATTACAATTTTTCCTTGGTTTGTTTCTTCAGCATGCTATTTATGATTTCCAATTCTGCAGTTACCAGTGTCATGTGACTACCATGGCAACCACAGTCACATGATGTAGCGAGTGGAGAGGCTTTGGAACATCCCTTTGAGCTGTCTGCACTGTAACATCCTCCCTCCATGACAGTCTGTGTTTGTGTGACTGGCAGCCATACTGGTTTCCCTCCAGAGAGATTTTTTAAAAAGGAGATAATTATGTATCAGATGCATGCAAAATAAAATACTTAACTTGCTCTTTATAGAAAATAAAATAAAAAAAAAACACTTTATATGTGGGATTGCTGCTTTACATCTTTAAGGACTGAATAAGGAAACCAAACACAGCTGTAACATGACATAGGAGTGTAAAAGCTATTATTAAAATATTATAAAAGCTTCCTGGTGTTTTGTCTTAAGATGCACAGATTAAGTGATTGCATTTGTCTGTTTAATACAACGTCAAAAAGTCTGCTTTAAAAATACCAAAACAAAACAAAAACATTGCAAAAAGGAGATCGGTAGAGGATTTCATCAGAGTTAATCCTTTATTCACTCAGTAGTATATACAGGTATTTTTAAAGTAATGATTTCTGCCACCAGCTGTTTCTCACAAACTCTTTTTCGAGTGACTTGTGTGCTTTGAAATAGAATCAGTCCGACGATCAGGAAGCACCTTTACTGTACATGAGACTACTACAGAATGAAAAAAGGACGGTCTCCGATAAGTCTACCGAAGGCTGTATTAAGTGGCTTTCCTGAGCAGGGTGCCTGGTGCTCCCATTCCGCATGGCCTGACTATAATCAGTCAGCATTCACATTCACAGTTGGGTTGCAACAACGCGTCTGCATACTCGGTTGCTGTAGAATCGGCAGTTCGAACAAACCGTAATTAGTCCAGAAAGACCTGTGTCTGCCACAGAGGAAAGAACCATCACTGAAGTTGTACTGAGCATGTACTTGAAGTCAACAGGCCTGTCTCCACTGCCTGGGTTACTGTGGTATTACAGGAGTCCTCCAATATAGAAAGTCTTTGACAGCCTTGTGATTTATGTAAGTGTCTCTTCGTGTCTGATGTACTCTCCGACGTCAGCTTGGTGGAAGACCACGATGGCCATTGGGTCAAGTTTCCTACACTCCTGCGTGGACTTTGCAGCTACCCCAAAGCCCTGCAGTGAGATAAAAAGGTTATGAATGACCTACAGAAGAACAGGTAAATTATAAAGTCACCCACAGAGGATTGTCACTAACCAATGGAATGATTGGGACAGAGGAACTCAAACCTATTCCTCAAGAATTACCAACAGGTCATGTTTTCAGGATGTCTGTCTGTAAAAACAGGTGGGGTAAATACTGACCCAGCCAAATACATTAACTCACCTGTGTAGGATTACAGAGAGCCTGAAAACATGAACTGTCTGTAGCTCTTGATGACAGAGTTTGGGAACCTCTGGATTAGGGTGATTTATGCCACTTGGTGCTGCATGTTGATGGGATGTATTATATAGTTGCTGCAGAGTGTACACTAAAATGGGACAAAAACTGGGTAAACTGTATGTTCACAGCTCCAACACATGTGCCTGCTGCAGATCATTATTGTTTTCTTTTTTTACATTATTCAAGGATGACCTTAATAATCATCAATTATATAGCGCTACTAATTCCACAGTGCTGTACAGAGAACTCGTTTCACATCAGTCCCTGCTTGAAGCTTACAGTCTAAATAATGATTAACATCAAAAATATTAACTATCAACAGCACACTCCAACTGCAACCTTGAAATACCAAACCTGTTACAACTACAGAACATTTCCCAGATTTCTAAAGGTGAATTAGTTAGCGAGCAATATCAGCATTATAGCATTGTAGACATTTATTCCTCCCACCAACAAACCCACCGCCTCTGAAGATACCTTATACATGGTTAAGTAAAACAAGGGCAATCAAATCGTACTCACCAAGGGAACGTCAGCCATGGAGTATACAATGACCCCCTGGTACTGAGCTGTGTTCTCGGTTATCCTTCCCAGTCCAGACTTCAGAACATGATTCCCATACAGGAAAGACTGCTCAGCCCCTGGCTTCACCCAAACCTTGTACTGAGAGATCAGAGATGGGAGTCATGTACAGGCATTATTATTATCGTAGATTTGTAAGGTGCCACTGCACCGTACAGTAGGGCAAACAGTACATACAAGGTAGACAAAATAAATGCAGACATGAAAACAAAGGGTATGGAGGACCCTGCTCATAAGAGAGCTTACATTCTAAGTGGGAGAGGGCACAGCTGTAACAAGGAGTGCAGCTTAGAGTGGATATTGTGACAGCTGTAAAGGTGTATTAGTGTGAATAGTATTATTGGCGATAAGGTAAGCTTTCAAAAAAAAATAAATGGGTTTTTAGAGAACATGTTAGTAACTAACAGTAACGGGTATATTAGTAACATAGCAGGGTGGGAGTAGATCACCCTACTTAGATACACAGTCTTTCTAGCAGCAAGAAATGTGTAATGTGTTACTTTGAAGGAGGATGTGATTGGAGAATTACAGCCAGTCAAGCAATAATGACAGTAATTCATCACATGGAGCACAGAAGGATGTGTGAAGCAAGATTGATCCTCACCTTTGCATATGGAGCCAGGTAATCCAAGGCTGTGATGTGAAGACGAAACTTCTGTGTCTTGGTAAACTTTCCAAAACAGCTTCCTAGAGACACCAGCTTCTCCCGGGCAATATTCGTCGCCAGCTTCAAGATCTTCTCACTGGAGGGCAGGTAATTGCAACTTTACATGCACATATTAAGATCAGTCTCCATCCCCTAACAGCATACTGATCCATGGAGTATGGAAAACAGATAGTGGGGATCGTTTGCACTTTGTAAAAGTTTAAGACGTCAATGAGTTCTATGTGTGTAATAAAATGCTATTAGTCTTGTAGCAAGTTCCATTTATACAAGGAAAACGGTTAGCGAAAGCCCTAAACAATCAGAAGAAAACTATTTTCTTTAGTAATTTACACCATAAACAAGGTCCACTTCCTAGTACTATAGTGAATCTGTATTATGTGTATAAGGCAAGGTTTCCCAAACCCAGTCCTCAGGGCTTCACAACAGTGCAGGTTTCCATATCTCCTTGCTGGAGCACAGGTGTATTCAATACTGACTGACACATTGTAACAGATCCACAGGTGGTCCTAATTATGTCACATGTGATCCAGAAAACCTGCACTGTTGGGGAGCCCTGGGGACTGGGTTTGCGAATAAGGAATAACTGCTATTATAATACATATTCTCTTACCTCACATAATACACACGGTCATTGTGTAACCGGAAGCAATAGGTTCCATCAGGACGGTCCACAAGCAGCTTTATATTCTCCCCAATGCTGAGAAATAACAGTGAGAAGACAATGTCAATAATTCACCAGCCAAGGTCCAGAGACCTTGGGCCTGATTCATTAAGGATCTTAATTTGAGAAACTTCTTATTTCAGTCTCCTGGACAAAACCATGTTACAATGCAAGGGGTGCAAATTGGTATTCTGTTTTGCACATAAGTTACTGACTGTTTTTTCATGTAGCACACAAATACGTGATAGCTTATTTGTACACTGAAATTTAAAGTTGATATTTGTGTGCTACATGAAAAAACAGTCAGTATTTAACTTATGTGCAAAACAGAAAACTAATTTGTACACCTTGCATTGTAACATGGTTTTGTCCAGGAGACTGAAATAAGAAGTTTCTTAAGTTAAGATCCTTAATGAATCAGGCCCCCGATCTGTCACCAGTTAGAGCTCAACATCTTCATACCTCTCCTTATTTGTAATGTTATTAGTAAAACTGCTTCCAGGAGTATGAATGCAAATGGAAAAACGTGGGATTTATTTCTGAGGACACATAAATCTCAAATACTAAATGTTCTGTTTTCATAGGAAACACACAAACGTTGTTTATTTCTAAACACTTGTATGAACATAATTATGCTTATATGTAGCTCCCTTCCCTTCCCTTCCCTTCCCCAACTGCTCTATACCCAGGACAGACCCAAATTTCCTTCACCCCTGGCTGCCCCACACATTTCTTCCACCACTGACCGACCCCTCCTTTCCCTACTGTGTAACCCCGGCCACATGTGACCCTCAGTGTGAGTGCGCACTTACTATTTGGAGAGTTTCTGGAACATGGTCTTGGTCTCCTCATCAGTGAGCGGCCTCATCTTCCCTCCACGTGTGACACAGCCGGATACTGGGGACACTCCCGGTGCATTCTAGGAAACTAGTTCTCCACCAATCAAAAAGTCTCTGTCTGTAACCAATAAAGATTGTTGACAGATCGCCTCTAATCAACATGGCGCCTGCTGCCTTCACCTCTCAGGAAGTCCTGTCTTGTATTCCTCTACCAACATGGCGCCTGCTGACGTCAACTCTCGGGAAGTCCTGTCTTGTATTCCTCTACCAACATGGCGCCTGCTGCTGTCACCTCTCGGAAACTCCGGTCTTGTATTCCTCCACCAACATGGCGCCTGCTGACGTCACCTCTCGGGAAGTCCTGCCCTGTATTCCTCCGGCAACATGGCGGCGGTGGACGTGGAGGAGGAGAGTGTCCTGGCCGCGGTGTTTCGGAGCAGTTTCCCGGAGAGCTGGAGGGACAGCCCGGACTTTGCCGCGTACCTACTGGAGCTGAGCTCGTTTGGGGTGGAGAAGCTGCGTAGGGAGCCGGAGAGGCTGAGCGAGGAGCGGGCACAGATCCTGCAGCAGACCCGGGACCTGGCGTTCACTCACTACAAGACGTTCATCCGCACCGCGGAGTGCACCGAGCTCATCTACCGGGACTTCAGCCAGGTGGAGGACAGCGTGTCCCGGCTGCTCAGCAAGCTGCCCGGCTTCCAGGAGAGCTGCAGGTCCGGACGGCCTCTAGTATCCTGTCATTACTACTACTACTACTACTACTGTGTCCCTTTTACTAATACCTCCCCCAGCTGTCATCCTGTCACTACTACTAATAATACTACTACTACTGTGTCCCTTTTACTAATACCCCCCCTCCCCCAGCTGTCATCCTGTCCTTACTACTGTGTCCCTTTTACTAATACCCCCCCTCCCCCAGCTGTCATCCTGTGTGTCCCGGCTGCTCAGCAAGCTGCCCGGCTTCCAGGAGAGCTGCAGGTCCGGCTGCCCTCTAGTATCCTGTCATTACTACTACTACTACTACTACTACTGTGTCCCTTTTACTAATACCCCCCCCTCCCCCAGCTGTCATCCTGTCACTACTACTACTACTACTAATACAACTGTGTCCCTTTTACTAATACCCCCCCTCCCCCAGCTGTCATCCTGTCACTACTACTACTACTAACTACTACTGTGTCCCTATTACTAATTCCCCCCCCCCCCCCCCCCCGCTGTCATCCTGTATGTCCCGGCTGCTCAGCAAGCTGCCCGGCTTCCAGGAGAGCTGCAGGTCCGGGCGCCCTCTAGTATCCTGTCATCCTGTTCTTACTACTAATACCCCCCCAGCTGTCATCCTGTGTGTCCCTACTACTAATAACCCCCAGCTGTCATCCTGTGTGTCCTTACTACTAATACCCCCCCAGCTGTCATCCTGTGTGTCCTTACTACTAATACCCCCCCAGCTGTCATCCTGTGTGTCCTTACTGCTAATACCCCCCAGCTGTCATCCTGTGTGTCCTTACTACTAATACCCCCCCAGCTGTCATCCTGTGTGTCCTTACTACTAATACCCCCCCAGCTGTCATCCTGTGTTTCCCTGCTACTAATACCCCCCCAGCTGTCATCCTGTGTGTCCATACTGCTAATACCCCCCCAGCTGTCATCCTGTGTGTCCCTACTACTAATAACCCCCAGCTGTCATCCTGTGTGTCCTTACTACTAATACCCCCCCAGCTGTCATCCTGTGTGTCCATACTGCTAATACCCCCCCAGCTGTCATCCTGTGTGTCCATACTGCTAATACCCCCCCAGCTGTCATCCTGTGTGTCCCTACTACTAATAACCCCCAGCTGTCATCCTGTGTGTCCTTACTACTAATACCCCCCCAGCTGTCATCCTGTGTGTCCATACTGCTAATACCCCCCCAGCTGTCATCCTGTGTGTCCCGGCTGCTCAGCAAGCTGCCCGGCTTCCAGGAGAGCTGCAGGTCCGGGCGCCCTCTAGTATCCTGTCATCCTGTTCTTACTACTAATACCCCCCCAGCTGTCATCCTGTTCTTACTACTAATACCCCCCCAGCTGTCATCCTGTTCTTACTACTAATACCCCCCCAGCTGTCATCCTGTTCTTACTACTAATACCCCCCCAGCTGTCATCCTGTTCTTACTACTAATACCCCCCCAGCTGTCATCCTGTGTGTCCATACTGCGAATACCCCCCCCAGCTGTCATCCTGTGTGTCCATACTGCTAATACCCCCCCAGCTGTCATCCTGTGTGTCCTTACTGCTAATACCCACCCAGCTGTCATCCTGTGTGTCCCTGCTACTAATACCCCCCCAGCCGTCATCCTGTGTGTCCTTACTACTAATACCCCCCCCAGCTGTAATCCTGTGTGTCCCTACTACTAATACCCCCCCAGCTGTCATCCTGTGTGTCCATACTGCTAATACACCCCCAGCTGTCATCCTGTGTGTCCATACTGCTAATACACCCCCAGCTGTCATCCTGTGTGTCCTTACTACTAATACACCCCCAGCTGTCATCCTGTGTGTCCATACTACTAATACACCCCCAGCTGTCATCCTGTGTGTCCTTACTACTAATACCCCCCCAGCTGTCATCCTGTGTGTCCATACTGCTAATACCCCCCCAGCCGTCATCCTGTGTGTCCTTACTACTAATACCCCCCCAGCTGTCATCCTGTGTGTCCTTACTACTAATACCCCCCCAGCCGTCATCCTGTGTGTCCTTACTACTAATACCCCCCCAGCTGTCATCCTGTGTGTCCTTACTACTAATACCCCCCCAGCCGTCATCCTGTGTGTCCTTACTACTAATACCCCCCCAGCCGTCATCCTGTGTGTCCTTACTACTAATACCCCCCCAGCTGTCATCCTGTGTGTCCTTACTACTAATACCCCCCCAGCTGTCATCATGTGTGTCCTTACTACTAATACCCCCCCAGCTGTCATCCTGTGTGTCCATACTGCTAATAACCCCCAGCTGTCATCCTGTGTGTCCCTGCTACTAATACCCCCCCAGCTGTCATCCTGTGTGTCCATACTGCTAATACACCCCCAGCTGTCATCCTGTGTGTCCTTGCTACTAATACCCCCCCAGCCGTCATCCTGTGTGTCCTTGCTACTAATACCCCCCCAGCCGTCATCCTGTGTGTCCATACTGCTAATACCCCCCCAGCTGTCATCCTGTGTGTCCTTACTACTAATACCCCCCCAGCTGTCATCCTGTGTGTCCCTGCTACTAATACCCCCCCAGCCGTCATCCTGTGTGTGTCCATACTGCTAATACCCCCCCAGCTGTCATCCTGTGTGTCCCTGCTAGTAATACCCCCCCCCCCCCATTCCAGCTGTCATCCTGTGTGTCCCTACAACTGCTGCTATATGCCTGATTGTCATCTGTATCACATATTTCATTATCCACCTCTGCTGCCTGTGCCCTGGCAGTCATCTGTGTCGCAACTACCTCTGCCTTCCCCAGATGTCATCTATGTCACTAACGCCACTAGCTGTCATCTCTGACTACTATACCTCCCCTCCCCTCCCCTTCCCTTCGATGCAATATTTAATATAAATAATATTCCATGTGAATTTGTAGGGGCTTTGTGAAGCAGGCGGAGGAGATCAGTTCCAGCCGGCGTATGAACACACTGACCCTGAACCGACACACTGAGATACTGGAAATCTTGGAGATCCCTCAGCTGATGGACACGTGTGTCCGGAACGGGTACTACGAGGAAGCGCTGGAACTTGCCGCCTATGTGAAGCGCTTGGAGAAGAAGTACTCTTCTATCCTGGTCATACAGGTGTGTCCACTAGTGCAGATGTTCTTTCAGAGGCAGCCATACATAGGAAGAAAGCTTCATGTAAATCGCTGGTGTGATCACTGTTTGTGCAGAACTCTAAGTCCGTGTATATACATTGCCAAAGACGATAAATAGAGGTGCAGTGCCCCAATGATTAAAGAAAACAGAACCAAACCTTGGAATAAAATAATTAAATTATTTTTCGCTGTCCCAGCATTTTCTGCGCTGCATATAGTTTGAGGTTCACCCCCTTCCCCATGCTGTTTGACTGACAGTTCTCTGCTTTTATTGTAAGGAGGGAGAAAGAAAGTGTGTCCAGACGAAGAGGCACTCTAATGGTCAAAGATTAAAACTTAAATTTTATTAGTATATTTTAAAAGTTCTCAATATAATGAGTTCCATAGGGACCTATAGCGAGATATTTAAAATAAGAGAATTGGAATGAATGTTTAGAAAATTTATGTTCTGTTAAAATAGGTAGTAACACGAGACTACCAAGCCGCCCGCTGCTGAAATATCTCTATATATTTATATAATTGTTCATGATATAGATAGTACTAGTATAAATCGATCTGACCATATAGAGACATCAATAGTATAAGTCAACAGAGATCTCTCAATGTATGTGGTAAGGAGAATCCCTTTATGGCTATTGGGATTTTATATTCCCTGCATGTATCCTTATTTCCCACTAAATTATTATCATATTTATCATACTATAGCCATAAAGGGATTCTCCTTACCACATACATTGGGAGATCTCTGTTGACTTATACTATTGATGTCTCTATATGGTCAGATCGATTTATACTAGTACTATCTATATCATGAACAATTATATAAATATATAGTTATTTCAGCAGCGGGGCAGCTTGGTAGTCTCGTGTTACTACCTATTTTAACAAAACATAAATTTTCTAAACATTCATTCCAATTCTCTTATTTTAAATATTTCGCTATAGGTCCCCATGGAACTCATTATACTGAGAACTTTTAAAATATACTAATAAAATTTAAGTTTTAATCTCTGACCATTAGAGTGCCTCTTCGTCTGGACACACTCTTTCTTTCTCCCTCCTTACAATATTGACTCCAACACTGTGTGTGAGTGCACCCTCCATCATAGGTGATATAAAATTACCCACTATATGCCATATAGGAGTATTAATGGTCAACCTGGTGCGGTGTAAAACAATTATCTTATTACAGTTCTCTGCTTTTGGCTGTCAGTTTTCACAGGAGTCAACCCTGCACTAAAGGGGTACATGAGATGGTGTCTAAAGCTGGGTACACACTACAGGGTCTTCGTCCAATAATCGGCTCAACCAGCCAACATACGACCGCTCGTTCAAAAGTCGGGTCAGTGTGTGCAGTGACACGATGGTCGAAAGTCTGCCCAAATGGACGATTGTCACCTCATTTGGTTGGTCGTACTGTTAAATATTTTCGTTCCAATCTCGTTTCTATTGTGTAGTGTGTATAATTTTCCGACCAATCCACGTCAGTGAGTGCGAAATTACAATCATTGCTCACGACAACATGGCTGTAAAAAGTCGCTAACGGGACATCTGCTCTTCCCTTTATCGTCTAAAACAAGGCTAGTGTGTATGCAGTCCATGGACCGAGCGATCGGACAATCAATTGCGTGTAAAATCGATCAGCATAAAAAGTTGGTGGGAAATTCTGTAGTGTGTACCCAGCTTAAGGAGGACAATCCCTCTGGCCAACATAAACAAAAGGAGAATTTTCAGTGAGCATTGTTCTTTGTATGATGTGGCGTTCCTTTCTCATCCTGTATGTATGTCCCTTCTCCGCAGGGAATAGTAAATGAAGTGCGTCAGTCTGCACAGCTGATGCTGAACCAACTCCTCCAGCAGCTTCGTGGTAACATTCAGCTCCCCGCCTGCCTGCGGGTGATTGGCTACCTCCGTCGGATGGATGTATTCACTGAAGCCGAGTTGCGTATTAAGTTCCTGCAAGCTCGGGACGCATGGCTGCGATCTCTCCAGAGCTCCATCCCCCAGGAGGACCCCTACTTCCACCTCACCAAAACTATCGAGAGCTGCCGTGTACACCTCTTTGATGTCGTCACACAGTACCGGGCCATCTTCTCGGACGAAGACCCCCTCCTACTCCCACCTACAGGCTCGTTGCCTCTGAGTGAGGGAGCCATATTCCACGGGTGGGTGTTGCAGAAAGTTAGCGAGTTCCTGCAAGTGTTGGAGAGTGACCTTCAGAGAGGGGTGGGCAGTAGACTGGACTCTCTTATGGGCCAGTGCATGTACTTCGGACTCTCCTTCAGCCGCGTGGGGGCAGACTTCCGCGGCCAGCTGGCGCCCATCTTCCAGCAGGTGGCGGCTGAGAACTTTACACGAGCGGCAAAGGAGGCTGTGGAGAAGTTCCAGGAGGAGATGAACATGTATACCCTGATCTCTACCCCCATGGGCCTGAGCAGCAGCAATATCCCACCTGTCCCAACACCAACTGCCCAGCCAGGAACCCTGCAGCCCCCAATGGTGCTCCTGGATTTCCCTCCCTTAGCCTGTTTTCTCAACAACATTCTAGTGGCTTTTAATGACCTGCGTCTCTGTTGTCCGGTGGGTCTAACTCAGGAAGTGACAAACCAGTTACAGGATGCTTTGGGTAAGGTAAGTGTGTACTGTTCAAATTATAAAGCTATTAGAGCTTACTTCACCACCCGGTCTGTAGGGTGGAGGAAAGATGAAGGGATGTTCTTCCTGCACAAGTTATCTGGGTTTCTTTCTCACCTTCAATAAACGGCTGTTACTGATCACTCCTACTGGTGTCACCTTGCCACCAGTCACTCGCCAACTGCAAAATAGTTGTACGAGGATTTGGCTGCCGCCCCTAAGGTCCTTTGCGGCACCTAGAATCCGCTCACTTCTGGGGTAGCGGCTGTTGACTGGTACCTCCTGACCGCCTACTATGAATCATTAGTGCTGGGTAGCAGGCAGAGCATTGACACTAGTTGAACACAGGACCGCCAGGGAACAGATTAGAGTGTAAGCTCTCATCTGTTGGTCAACAGGATACAGCAGGCAATAGGCGCCAGGCAGAATCTTCTAGCAGTGATTTTTATTTGCTCAAGGAGGTCCTTACAAGGACGACTACACACTAGTTGGAGGTACTAGTGGTCATCCAGAAGTACAGATAGTATAATATATTACATGGCTAAACAGCTCTTTATATACTGTTTTGGACACACGTGATGGCAGGCGGTAACCCAGCCCCACTTTCCTACCTGGCACCAGAAAGTCTGAGATATTACATATAATGATTAGCATCAGGATGTAATATATTCTGGAAACTTGGATTTAAATGCAATATAAACCTAACAAAATTTGTGATTTCCTAAATTACTAGCTGCTAGTTTTTTTGTTTTTTTTTATCTCTCTCAAGACACAGGATGAAAGTCTAATGACCCCCTCCTGTGCATTCAGGGTGAAATCTGTCTGGGTCACTCGCAAATTTAAAGGCCTAATTAGCATGGGATTTCCATTCTTCATTTCTTACAACACATTTCCTCCAACATATGCCTACTGCACCAGAAATCAATACATTCCTAATACAAAAATCTATACGCTTGCAATGATATACATCGGCACACTATGCCACTATTTGAAATAAAATTATACATTAAGTTATTTATAAATGATCCAGCCACAGTGGTTCACTGCGTCAAATCTTACGCTGCCCGAGCACACACTAATATAGTAATTTCGGAACAAGTCGACCTGATGTCATTTCGTTTGCGTATCTTAAATGATCATTTTTGCTGAATCAAAATCCATTAGTGAGAAAGTGGAATTTAATTGAGCTGCTGGAAAATCTGGTTGGTTGATGTGTGTGTGCTCATCAGATCTGTGCTGTGTGACCACAGCTCCGCTTCTGCAGTAATCGGATTCAATGACTGTAGTTTCTGGGCTGTGACCAGCAGCATAAACCTAAATACAATCATTTATTTTTATATATACAGTTGTGCAGTCTGTTGTATAGAATGATTGGAGTTAAAGGTGTTTTGGATGAGACTGTATTCTTTCATTTGGAACAAGAAGCCTAAAATCTACTAAAACTCATTTAAAAATAAACCATTTCTTACTCCACTTCCTCAAAATAAATTGTTTAGCGGAGCTCCTTATAGTAAATATATGTAGAAATACTTTTTTTTTTTTATTTTTTTTTAAACCTTCTGGTTAACATTTCCAGGTTACAGATCCAATACCTGTAATCCTGTACTATACTCTCCTCTGTCTCTAGTGCACAGGTTTGTGCAATATGTAGATAAATGTTACAAATTCATGACAATATCATCGTCACTATTTATTTAGATAGCGCCACTAATTCCGCAGCGCTGTACAGAGAACTCACCTCAGTCCCTGCATCATTGGAGCTTACAGTCTAAATTCTCGAACACACACACTGAGTGAGAGACTAGGGTCAATTTGATAGCAGCCAATTAACCTACTAGTAGTTTTTTTTGGGATTGGGGGGGAAAAAAAACAGAGCACCCGGAGGAAACCCACACAAACATAGGGAGAACATACAAACTCTACACAGATAAGGCCATGGTTGGGAATTAAACTCATGACCCCAGTGCTGTAAGGCAGAAGTGCTAACCACTATATATATATATATATATATATATATATATATATATATATATATATATATGTCAAAGGTCCAGTTATCATCAATACGTAGACCTGTACACCCTTAAACATTTTTTTCAGTAATGGCATTGAGCACAACTCCTGTTGTGTTGTGTTTGTAGTTCGTGTTGTGTTTGTAGTTCGTGTTGTGTTTGTAGTTCGTGTTGTGTTTGTAGTTCGTGTTGTGTTTGATATGACTGTATTGGCGCAGTTCCGCAGTATATTAAAGCACTGACATACTGGACAACTAGAGAGAAGTTGCCCCCATCCCATTATTGAATAGGCTGCTACATTCATGTCAATAAGGGAAAAGTAGGAATGATTGGTAGAGCTTCATGTGGCCTCTCACTGCCTTGTGCTTACTACAAGGATTTGATGTCCACAGACGGAGCTCTATGTATGTATGAGTCTTGGTATATCCAAAATATGTTATATTGGTAGTGAGTTTGGTATTTATTTTGGTTTTCCTTTCTTACCTTCAGGTTGTCAACATCATTTTGTCGTTTCATCGAGCCGAGGACGCCGCATTCAGCCCCCAGGAACGTGAACTATTTATCCAGTTCTGCACGGTCTTCCTAGAGGACTTGACGCCATATCTGAACCGCTGCTTACAGGTCCTCTTTCCCCCTGCACAGAGGGCCCAGATCTTCGGTATAAATCTCTTTTTTTGTTTTGGGAAGTCACTAAACAATACCAGGCCTTGTGATTTTATTTTTAGGTTTTTTTTTTTTTTTAAAGCCATTTCTTTGCCTGGAGCTGACTGTTCTTTAGCTTGACAAAAGACTAAGACTTTGGTGTGGTTTTTTTTTTTTTTTGTTTTTTTTTTGGATAGGTCTGTCAAATAAGGGAGTAATCATTTTACTTGGGCCAGTCAGTGTTGTAGTAGCGAAGCAGGTTCCTTATACATACTAGTCAACGGTAAAATATTCATGGACATAAGCCTATCACTCTCCCTTCTGTTGTGTTAGCTGCAATTCTTATTTTTTTGGAGGATTTTTATCCCATGTAAACCACTGTAGGAATGAGTGTGAGCTAATTCAGTTATTGTTGTGTTACTCAGGATATTGTTATCTGTGCAAAAAAAAAATGAAATGCCCAAAAGATTAATGGGGTCAAATTGCTGCAGCTTTAACTCTTAACCTCTGTGGGAAATATGAGGTTATCCCCATTGTGTACTAGAGGGGATAAAGTATAGGGCACTGGTTAAAAAAATAAAAAAAAAATGGTGGCAAGCAGGAGGTTAAAGGATGAGAAGTCATCTGTGTTTTGATAGTTAGCGGTCTCCTAGGGGTAGGACATAACCCATCACCTGTATCCTCCTATTGCAGATGGAGAAATTCCATTTAAACCTCCTCCATGGCTCAGACAACTCCTCTTACCAGTAAAATACTTCTATGCATTGCATGCTTTGCTCATATTTATAAAAGACCGGTGTACCAAATGTCACTAGCAGACTCCAAAAACATACTAGTAGGTTAATTGGCTGCTATTAAATTGACCTTAGTCTCTGTGTCTTTGTGTATTAGGGAATTTAGACTGTAAGCACCAATGGAGCAGGGACTGATGCGAGTGAGTTCTCTGTACAACGCTGCACGATTAGTGGTGCTATATCAATAGCTGATGATGATGTACTTAATGCATTGATTAAGAGCGCTCTCCTTGTTTCTCTGATCTTTCAGGTGTGGCCCCTACCCATCTGTCCCGATACGGCACTCTAGGCTCTATCGAAGTCTCTGTGCTGCATGACGCCTTGGAGGGAATATTACCACAGAAGGAGGCTGTTCTTGTGACAGACAGAGAATTAGTTCCCACCGCTCAGCCTCACTCTGAAGCAGAGAAATCCCTCTCCCCCACAGAGAATGTGGAGGTGGAGACGAAGGAAAATGTGCAAATATCCCCAGTCCCTGAGCCGGACGTCTCTCCAGGAGATGTTCAGTGACTGTATTCATAAAGTTGCAGTGATTTGAACTGAACATTGGGGATCTGTCTGCTGTCAATCTAGATTTTACAATGTGACATAATCTGTCACCTCGGCTATGAGTAGCTCCAATGATGCTTACAGTCACTACTTTAAATAATAATCTACTTGTTGCTTCACTTGCACTTATCTTACTGACAGACCGTGTCTGTATCATACAACCTAATGTTTGTGTGGGTGAATCCTCAATATTAGTCTTAATTTTATTTCACAAAAACGTCAGGCATGGGTTCCATTTTCGGAAGCTTTCAGCACTTTTTGTATTCTTATGAAAGCACTAAGATATATTCATGAAAGATGCCCTGTATGAAACCTGTGGTTATTCCACCACATTCAAAAAATATTTGTTTAATATAATGGTCTTTCAAAATCCCGTCATCAGAGAAATCCACTTAATGAATCTTTGACGTTACTTGGTATGGTTTTTCATAAGATTTTATCACCCAAAACAAAATCTCCTTTCTAGAATATGGTGTTGTATGACGTGTTCTTCTCCAGCTATTGTGGAACTACAAATCCTAGGGGATAAAGCTGCGAGTTTCCGTCAGCTTTGAAAAAGTGGAGATGTTGCCTTTAGCAACCAATCAGATTCTAGCTGTCATTTTGTAGAATGTACTAAATAAATGACAGCTAGAATCTGATTGGTTGCTACAGGCAACACCTCCACTTTTTCAAACTGGCAATTTAGAAAATATACCCCTGAGCGTTATATAGTGGACGGAGCAGGGTCCCCCAACAGCACAGAGTAGCCCTGTGAGGCTCCTGTCAACCTGAGGGAGGGAGAAGAGGTGTCAAACTTGCCTCTATATGAAAGTTCATACATACATACATCCATACATACATCCATACATACATCCATACATACATCTCATTACTTATCCAATGTTATGTTCTTATGCCAAGTATCATCAAAGCAGTATGATGTAAAAGATATATATATTCTGCTAACGCGTTACTAATTATTATCTTACACTGGTCTGCTGTGCTATTCCGCACGTCACTTGTGGGTAAGATGATAGTATCGACATTTGTCCACTATTCTGTACTTGGGACTGTATTGCATTAAAACCTGCTGGAATCAGGATCTACAAATATTCTTTGCTCCGTACTCTAGTATATAAGAACTCTATTTGGTGTATTTCTGAGTTGAGCAAGCATGGAGTATTACAGGACCAGGCCCTATAGCAAAACCTGGGTAGGGGCCCAGGATTCTCACCTCCTGGCTCGCACTCTGTTTTCAATAGAGCACAGGGATGTTCTCTTCTGACCATGTGCGGTCTGACACCTGGACATGCCCAGAATACGCCTTTGCTCCGCTCTTTTGAGAGCAGAGTATGGGCCTTCAGGGGGGGAGCGAGGGTTTTGGAGTGGGGGAGACCCGGCATTTCAAGGCCCGTAGCGTTTAGTTCCGCCCATCAATTTGATGGGCGTTTGCACCGACTTGTCATCCATAAATCAGACCCACAAGAGCACTGAAGATCTTGATATGAGATCTTGATATGTACAATCTAGCACCTTACAGGAATTTCATGCAGTCCATTGCAAAATGAGTTTAATGAAAACATTTATAACTTAATTGACTGCTAAAATAGGTATCATTTAACATTACAGTAATAGACTACATTAACACTATAATGATTGCACGATGGCCTTTGGTCAGGACGCACAGACCCCCCTGGCTGGTGCTTGTAAAGCGCATGGTGACCTAATCAACATTGATTTCTATTTACTTTACTCTTTTAAATTGTTTATTAGAAACATCAAAGAAACAACAATGTGATAATACAATAGAGTAAATAATACTGTTGTAGACTAAACCATTTAGTAACAGTGGTCATACTGATAAAAGGGAAAAGTAAATAGACAGAAACCAGAGGGAATAAACTAGCTCAGGGTTTCCCAAATTCAGTCCTCGGGGAGCCCTAACACTGCAGGGTTTCCTGGTCACAAGTGATATTATTAGTGAAACCTGTGGATCTGTTATAATGAAAAGAGAAAAATAAGTAGACTGGCTTTAAACATGGTCCACAATAGTCTCTCATTTCACAAATTGTTAAGTGTTTTATATACACTATATGGACAAAAGTATTCAGACACTTGACCATTACACCAACATGTACTGTAATGACAATGTATTTAAATACATATACTGTAATATGGAGTTGGTCCCCCTTCTCCAACAAAAGTATTCAGACACTTGACCATTACACCAACAGGGACTGTAATGGCATTGTATTGAAATACGTATACTTTAATAGGGAGTTGGTCCCACATTTGCAGCAATAGCAGCTTCCACTCTTCTTGGAAGGCTTTCCACAAGATGTTGGAGTGTTTCTGTGGGAATTTGTGCCCATTCATTCTGCAGAGCATTTATGAGGTCAGGCACTGATGATGGATGAGAAGACCTGGCTCGCAATCTCTGTTCCAGTTCATCCCAAAGGTGTGCGATGGGATTGAGGTCAGGGCTCTGTGTGGGCCAGTCAAGTTGTTCCACACCGAACTCATCAAACCATGTCTTTGTAGTCCTTGCTTTGTGAGCTGGGGCACAGTCATGTTGGAATAGAAAAGGGCCTTCCCCAAACTGTTTCCACAAGGTTGGAAGCATAGCATTGTCAAAATGACTTGGTATGCTGAAGTATTAAGATTGCCCTTCACTGGAGATAAGGGGCTTAGCACAAACCGTGAAAAACATCTCCATACCATTAGCCCTCCACCAAACTTCACAGTTTGCATAATGCATTCAGACAGGTAACGTTCTCCCGGCATCCGCCAAACTCAGACTTGCCCATCTGACTGCCAAACAGAGAAGCGTGATTCATCACTCCACAGAACACGTTTCCACTGCTCCACAGTCCAGTGTCAGTGTGCTTTACACCACTCCATCTGACGCTTGGTATTGGTGATGTGAGGCCTGCATGCAGCTGCTCAGCCATGGAAGCCCATTCCATTAAGCTTCCGCCGCATGGTTTTTGAGAAGTTCGAAACTCATCAGTTATGGAATCAGCAGAGTGTTGGCGACTTTTACGCACCATGCTACTTAGCAGTCGTTGGACCCTGTTCTGTGATTTTACGGTGGTCTTGCGCTGTGTGGCTAGGTCGCTGTTGTTCCTAAACGCTTCCACTTTCTAATAATATCACTTATAGTTGACTGTGGAATGTCCAACAGGGATGACATTTCACGAACCGACTTACTGCAAGGGTGACATCCTATCACAGTACCACACTTGTCACTGAACTCTTCAGAACAAACCCATTGTTTGCAAATGGAGACTGCATGTCTAGGTCCTTGACTTTCTACACCTCTGGCCACGGGTCTGATTGAAGCACCTCAATTCAATAATTAACATTGTGTGGCCAAATACTTTTATCCATATAGTGTATAACCCACTACTTCTAAATAAAACTTTTATTTATATTTTTATTAAAATTATTTTTTATATGAAAACAGCAAAATATGTGATAAAGTGAATTGTGATTTTGTGGTTAAAAATTGCTGTGTGCATTCCATGATCTCTTTTTTTAAATAAAGCTGCTCGTTATTTGGAATCTTGAATGATTTTTTTTTCTATATTTAATTAATTGTTATGATTGTGCCTCATATAGTTGAAATAGGGGTATATTGTAATATTGCACTATAGTGTTGGGGGTGATTTGCTGAATACCTACATAGAAACTTATTCTCGGGATTAAGCACAATTCTAATTCTTATAATAGGGGATTAGGATCTATAATAAGATCGAAATGTTTATCACAAGTAACATCATAGAATGTATTATGAGATTGAATACACACAGAGAGACGCCCGACGCGCGTTTCGCTGCGGTTACTTTTTTTCACATCTGTTACAATGTGTCAGTCAGTAATGATTACACCTGTGCTCTAGCTAGGAGATATGGAGCCTTAACAGTGCTTGTTTTCCATGAGTACTGGAGTTGGGAAACCCTGAACTTGGGCATTAGCTGACAATGCTGATTTTTAGAGATAACTTATTTCTGTGGTCACTATTCCTCCCCCAATCACACAAAAACACAACTGCACCAAAACAGCTTCAAGTAATCTGCCACAGCGTAGTCAGGGCTGCAGCTCCAGGCCTCTCCACAGAAATAGGGGGGGAGGGGTCAGGGTGATGAGCGGTGCTGGGTGGTGATGAGGGTTGGTGGTGGGGGGAGGGGGTCAGGGGTGATGAGCGGGTGCGGGGTGGTGATGAGGACCGCTGGCAGCTTCCCTGTTTGGTCCCGTCATTGGAGAGCAACCAGGCAGCCAATTGCGAGTCTGAGTGGGGTGGGGGGCTGCACCTACAGAGGCTGTATATGACTTGTGCTGTACCAACATACCATCCAGGTCCCAGACGGGCTATGTGACAACAGGGGATATGTGAAAATATGATATACATGTGTGAATGGACGGAATCTATTAGCATAGGGATCCATTCCTTTTCTTACAATAAAATTACCAACTTGTTCAATGGAGGTTATACCCTGATGCCACTGACAATTAACTGTGTTTGACTATTTGTAATTTGAAGTCTGCTCAGATGTATGAACACTTGAAGATAGAATAGTTATATATAACAAAGCTTATACATTCCCTCTTTGGCCATTTGAGGTGTTAGAAGGTATGAAAATGACCAGCAGCTGATAACCACGTTCTCACACATTAACTGCAGCAGTTTGTTTGTATCAATAAAAATCATATTTTGCTCTCTGTATTGTGTGGTGTTCACGAGGGTGCTTTGTATTTTATGTGGTCACAAGGATGCTGTCTATTGTGTGGGCGGTCACAAGGGTGATTGCGCTCGAGCTTGCACGTCCTTACTGTGCATTGACTACGTGCATATGCCCAGTCCCCCTCCCCATTCTGTCCCTGAAATCGTAGTAGTTTGTAGAGGTTCATTTGCATTCGAAGATGAATTGGACGTTGCTGCACTCTCTGACGTATGGTTTGTTTCTGGGCAGGCGCATAACGATTTTACACAAAATACGGCACATATTGGCATTGACGTTCCTTAATGAATCAGACTCTTTGTGTCTGTCTTATAGAGTAATATCTGAAATTCATCACACATTAAGGTATTTTCAGGTTTGTATGTAACTTAGTTATAACTTTATTGTAACTTACTTAAATATTTGTCTCTCTCGCTAACTGCCCCAAATGTGAGGAGGCCCCAAAGGTCTCTCTTTAACCACTACCACCAACTGCCCCCAGCTGCCATTTGTCTGTTGGAGAGGTGACCACACCAAAATCGTCATCATCATCACTCCACATATCACGTGTCACCTGCCCCTTCCTATAGTCCTTGACATGTACAACCCCCACTTGTCACCTTCCCCTTCCTATAGTCCTTGTCATGTACAAACCCCACCACAGAGCAGAATGTTTTGACACCATTGTTTCAAAGTTCTAAAGGTCCCTAAGTAGAAATATCAGATAATCAGATACCAAAGACTTTTGCAGTCAGAGAAATAGAGGACTCCACTTGTGGCTGGACTCTCTCCAATGATGGTCAGACTGAGGTTTACTGAGTTTGCTGGGACTTGTAGTTCAGAGACATGCCCTATTCCTGATACAAAGTTACTGAATGAAGACAGTGTAAAAAGTCTCCTATCTTGTTTAAAGAAAGAAATGGCTCAGTAGACTAGTATCCATGTTCTTTACTTGCTGTGATAGAGGAGTCTCTGGTTTAAATCCCGTCTGGTTTTGTTTTCCGCAAATTGAATGTTGCAGCAGGCTGATTGAAAACATTGAGAAAAGTCTCTCCATATCCTCAACAAAAGTTCTTACTTGGTGGCCCAGTAGATAGGGTGTCTGTTTATAGTTGATCTGTAGTCCCTGGTTCAAATCCTGAGCCTGGTATCATTTGCAGCTCTTTTGATTTTGCTACAGAGCTCTTGATGACATTGATAACGGTCTCACTGCTGCTCATTGTCAAGTACTGGCTTGGATGGCTCAGTTGACTAGTAGCCAGATTGCTGACTGTGGTGTTGGAGGTCCTGGTTTGAATCCCCAGACAGGCTTGATGGTCTTTCTCTGTCATCATCCTACTTAGTGGGTTCTCTCCTTGTAAGTGATGGGTTAAATTGTTTGTGCAGCATTATTCAATAAACAAGGCTGTGGTGTTCTAAAAGAAATAACAGCTACTTTATGAAAATACTACACTTTTCTTACATTATTAACTTTCCACTACTCTTCTCTCACTAGACTACACTTTTCTCAATATTGATGGGAACTCTTCTGTCCAATGAGCACTTTACTACTTGCCCACTAACTTATATGACTAAAGACCATCTTTCACAAAGACTCCTAAATGTCATGAGTCAGACAAGTCCACCCAGCAAAGACATATACATTGACATATACATTGACATATACATTGACATATACATTGACATATACATTGACATATACATTACCTAGATCTTACTCATCTGAGCCAACATCATCATTTATATAGCACCACTATTCCACAGCACTGCACAGACAACACACTCACATCAGTGAGCACACACTCTACACAGATAAGGCCCTGTTCAGGAACTGAACTCATAGCCCCAGCACTGTGAGACAGAGGTGCTAACCACTTAGCCACCACGCTGCCCACATATGGCATAAGAAAATACGGAAACTTATCTCAATGTCTTCAACAAGTCAGGTGTAAAATCCAAGGTACAAAAGCTACAGCTGTTTGTGGAGTTGAACTAAGACCTCAAACTTCTCTACCAGTAAACAAGTTGGTTACTAGTCCTCTGAGCCAAGGTTTTTTCAATGGCATAATTCATCAGGAAAGATAGCTGAAAGAAACCTCTCTTGGGGTTCAAACCTGAGACACCACCATTAGCTGCAAACAGAGAACCTGGACACAAGTCAACAGAGCCATCTTGATTGCTAGATATGAAGTAAGATTATGCTCAATGTCATCAACCAGCCTGGAGCAACATCCAAGCTACTAACAGAATGTTGTCTGGTGGAACATAAACCAGGACTTCAACATCTCTGCTAGTAGAGATGTTGATCCAGCACAGTATATTTAGGAGGTAAGAATTTTCAGTAGACAGTAGTGGGGTGCCAATGGACAGTCATAGTAGAAGCCCTGCTTTGAATTCCGAGTTGCTTCCTTATTAGCACATTTCATATTGCAACAGGTTTGATGAAGTCCATGAGAAAAGTCTCAATTCTTTTGATTTGGCTCCAGACCTCTTGATGCCATTAAGGTCTCACTGCTGCTCACATTATGTACTGGCTTGGCTGGCTCAGCTGACTAATAGCCAGATTGCTGATTGTGATGTCCTGGTTTTAATCCCCAGACAGGCTTGATGGTCTTTCTCTGTTATCAACCTGCTCAGTGGGTTTTCTCCTTGTGATGATGTGTTAAATTACTTGTCTAGCATTATTTAAACATGGCTGTGGAGGTTCTAAAAGAACTAACAGCTAACTTATGAAAATGTTACTCTTCTTACATTATTAATTTGTCACTAGACTACTCTTTTATCAATATTGATGGGAACTCTGCTCTCAGTTGAGCACTTTACTGATCACCCAGTAACTTATGCCCTCAATGTGAATATAGACAGACTGCCCTTCAGGAAGACTTTTCTCAAAGTCATGAACCAGCCAGGTGCACCAACCCATATACAAAGGGGGATTTGAACCAGGACCATAGCCATCTAATGTCAGTAAAGCACCTGGCTACTAGCCATTTGAGACAACACATGGTGCAAGTAAGTGGGGAGGCTTTTGTCACTGTATTTAACAGTCCAGGTGTAAAGTCAAAAGTTGAAGCACTTTGTGGATTTGAACTTACACCTCAATCATCTCTACAAGCAAAGAAGCAGGCTATTAGTCCTCTGAGCCAGCTTAGACTTAGGTAAATGAGCTTTCTCAGTGTTAAAAATTAATTCTGACACATTAGGCAAGGTAGTTAAAAGAAGCCTGTCTTGGGATTCAAACCAGAAGCTCCACCATTAGATATGAACAGAGAATCTGGACACAAGTCTACAGAGCCACCTTGTTTCATAATTATGGTGTGAGATTATTCTCAGTGTCATCAACCAGCCTGGAACAACATCCAAAGTACTAACACAATGCTATCTGGGGGAAGATAATCCAGGACTTCAACATCTCTGTTAGTAGAGCACATGGGCACTAGTCCAGTGACCCAGCACAGTAACTTTAGGAGGTAAGACTTTTCTAAATGTCACCAAGCATGTGCAATATCCTAAGTGCTAAAATGATACCTGTTTGCAGATTCAAACCTGGGACTCTTCCATCACTGGCAGTGACTTGTTGGTCCAGCTCATGTACTTTTCTCAATATCTCAAAACAGCCTGGTGCAACATTCATGGTAGTAAGAGAGAACACACCTAAGGATTCAAGTAACAAGCTCCACCATCACAGTACCTGGCTTCTAGACATCTCCATCATAGCCAGGTGAGTACTGGGCTTCTACACAACTAAGCTAGCTTTTGCCATCAGAGTTTCTGGATATTTCTCAATGTTATCAAACAGCCTAGAGCAACATTCAAATGCTTAAAAATAAAACCTGCCTGAGAACTCAAACCAAGAACTCTTCCATGGCTGTCAGTAGAGCACCAAGCTATTAATCTACCAAACCAGCTTGTCTGTTAAGTCAGCAGACAGACTTTTCTCAATGTCATCAATGAGCCTAGCTTCACATTGTCATCAGAGACTAGTGCAACATCCAAAGTACTAAAAGGAAGTTTACCTGCAAAATCAATTGTACTAATGCAATCCACTAATATTTTTACTAGAAAGATTTTCATTTATCCAGTAATATTAGTGGATTGCATTAGGACAATCAAAGTTAATAAACAAAATTGTAGGTTCCTGTGGCGCAGAGAATAACCTGGTTATAGTGTCTAGGGTTAGGAGTTCAATGTCATTTCTGAGAATTTGATTCCTTCTGTTATTCACACCTACTTTATGCTGTATTTTTATATGAATTGTTTTTTTCTAAATGAGAACCAGAGGTGGAGATTGCTGCATGTGACCGAAGCGCAGGTCAGTCTACAAAAAAACAGTATTGTTTTGTTTATTTTGCTTCCCAGCAGAGATACAGCTGTCTCAGGCACAGTTCACTGAGTTGAATATGGAGAACAAGAGTGCCCCAGTTATACGGGACCAGCCAGGACAGCGAGAGACAAGTTGTACCTCTTGAACTCTTTGTCATGTTCCTCAAACAATTAAAGAACAATTTTTGCAGTGTGGCAGAGCGCATGATCCTGCTGAATGAGGCCACTGACATCAGGGAATACCGCTGCCATGAAGGGGTGTGCTTGGTCTGTAACAATGTTTAGGTAGGTGGTACGTGTAAATGTAACATCCACATGAATGTCATGACCCAAGGTTTCCCAGCAGTACATTGTCCAGAGTATCACACTGCCTCCGCCAGCTTGTCTTCTTCCCATAGTGCATCCTGGTGCTGTCTCTTTCCCAGGTAAACGATGCACAGGCATCCGGCGTCCACATGATTTAAAAGAAAACGTGATTCATCAGAGCAGGCCGCCTTCTTCTACTGCTCCATGGTCCAGTTCTGGTCCTCACGTGCCAGTTGTAGGCACTTTCAGTGGTGGACAGAGGTCAGCATGGGCACTCTGACCGGTCTGCTGCTACACAGCCCATATGGAGCGAGCTGTGATGTACTGTGTGTTCTGACACCTTTCTATCATAACCGGCATTGAGTTTTTCAGCACTAAGTTAGACAATGTGTCTCCGTTGTTTAGTTTTGTTTTTTTTTGTTTAAAACTGGAGAAGGGAAGAAGGGGAAGGTTTGGGAAGAATGGGCTCAGATACAGTATGAGACAACATTTCAAAAGCTATTCTAACAAAAACTATTGTAAGTATTTAATGGCATGGCCTGAAATAGCTGTAAAACATCTAAGTAATATAAAATAGCTTATATGTCATGAAGGATCCTGTCTTATACGGTCATGAGGAGCACCCGATAGCGGGACCAAGCATGGTCAAAGACATATTAGCAAGACATATACTTATAATATAAATAACTCTGATCAGAATAATTGAAATGTAAGAGTCTCTGCTGCTACCAGGAACAATAGACAATCCTATAATACGCAGTCTACAGAGCACAAGGTATAACCCCACTATAAGATATCAGTCACATGTATGAGTAAATGTATCTCTCAATTTATATAACAGTTGAAACAGCTCATATATAAAATGTGGAATAAAAACATTAAGTTATCATGAAGGAATAAGACCGATGTCCAATTAAAATCTTTATTGTATGTCGGTGGGGTTCCAAATCAACAATGCTACTCAGATGTATTCTTACAGTCTTAGGTGTCAAGTTGTAAGTTCCATATAACTCCTGTGTGGCTCTTTCAGCTAAAATGTTCCACCTGCCCTCAATAAACTATCTCGCACCCCTACCTGTGTCTTCAACTAGTGCTCTTTTACTCTCCTCCCATTTGCTTCCAAACTTGAGAGGCTTGTGTCAGGTCTCTAGGATTTATGTTTGTAAATATTGGGAAAACACAGGAAGAGACTTTAGTAAGAAGAGATACCCTACCTTTAAATACAGAAAGTGAGTCTAATGTAACAACAAGTCCAGGGATTAGCCAGGGAGCCAGAGAAGGTAGTCGTTCAAGAGCCAGGAGTCAAAGCCATAGAAGGTATTTGTCCGAGAGCCAGGGGTCAAAACCAGTGAAGAAGTCAGCCAATAGCCAGAGGTGAAAGCTAGAGAGGGCAGACATCCAAGAGCCAAAGAACAGACAGAGTAAGGCAGACAGGTGACAACAGCATACAGAGTGCTGGTTTAAGAAGAGAAGTTCAATAAACTGATAGTGATGTTGTTCCCAGGAAGCTGCTTATATAGGCATGAACATGTGGCTGAAGCCTCAGGTGCTGGCAACTAAGTACTAGCAGCAGGTCATTAGTCCAGCAGAGTTGTCAGGTATTATGAGAAACCCTGTGGCTGTGGGTCAGCACCGCCATGTTGGAAAAGAGGTGCAAAACCAAATGTAAACCCCATCGTGCAGACAGTGAAGATGTCAGAGCATATGAAACTTGTGGACCAACTGCAGGATAAGTCAAGGACTGAATAAGCACAAGGCCTGACAGCTTTTGTCCTCTCATTTGATCCTCAGCCCTCTGTAATTGGGCTTTCACCATCTACTCTCCATTGAGACTGTCCTCACTAATGTGACCAATGATCTGCTCACAGCTAAGTCGAAGGATCACTTCTCCATACTCATCCTCCGTGACCTCTCTGTTGATTTTGATCCAGTTGACCATTCTCTTCTCCTGCACACTTTCACTGCCTTGACCTGTGACATTGTACTCTTCTGATTCACCTTCCACCTTTCTGAATGCATCGTCCCCTCCACTCACACTGGTTGATGCGGCTCAAGACTCCTCAAGACTCTGTTCTTGGTCCTCTGCTTTTATAGATTACCTCTTGGGGTGGCGTGGTGATGTGAACCGCTGGCGGCTTCAATAGTCACCAGGGGTTGGGCCCATCGTTGGACAGCAACAGGCAGCCAATCGCAAGGCTTTCTGATGCTGACTGGGGTGGTGGCTGCGCCTACAGAGGCTGAGTGTGATTTGTGCTGTGTGACTTGTGCTGAACAAACTTCCACCCAGTCCCAGATGGAGACCAGCGGAGCTCAACACAACAGGTAGGAACAATTTATGTTTAACAGGGGATACGTGACAACAGGGGATACGTGACAACAGGGGATACGTGACAACAGAGGATACGTGACAACAGGCGATACGTGACAACAGGGGATACGTAACAACAGAGGATACGTGACAACAGGGGATACGTGACAACAGGGGATACGTGACAATAGAGGATACGTGACAACAGGGGATACGTGACAACAGAGGATACGTGACAACAGGGGATACGTGACAACAGAGGATACGTGACAACAGGGGATACGTGACAACAGGCGATACGTGACAACATGGGATACGTGACAATAGAGGATATGTGACAACAGGGGATACGTGACAACAGAGGATACGTGACAACAGGGGATACGTGACAACAGAGGATACGTGACAACAGGGGATACGTGACAACAGGCGATACGTGACAACAGGGGTACGTGACAACAGGGGATACGTGACGACAGAGGATACGTGACAACAGGGGATACGTGACAACAGGCGATACGTGACAACAGGGGTACGTGACAACAGGGGATACGTGACAACAGGGGATACGTGACAACAGGCCCAGCAGGGGATATATGAAAATATAATATGCATATGTAAAAGGCCTGTGTGTATTAGCATAGGGATCTGTTCCTTTTCTTACAACAAAATTACCAACTTTTTCAATGAAGGTTATACCCTGGTGCCTTTAGAAAAGTTAATTTCGGGAGATCCCGGGCAGGGACCGTGGTCAATCGCGTCATTTTTGCCCCGCGATAAAATGCTGGTTTTGTGTTGGGGGCGGAGCCAAAATGACGCGATTCACGGCGAATCATGTCACTTTGACGAGCAAGTTGCAGTATGCGGAATACTTGCCTGCTCTCCCGGGAGTGTGGGAGACCTACCCGAATTTCAGGAGTCTCCCGGACATTCCGGGAGAGTTGGGAAGAATGAGCGAAGTACAATTGCAATTTGTGTAAGACACTCATTTGTGATCATCTAACGTTAACTCAGTGATCCAACTTGATTTAATCCTTCAAAAATAAAGTTTTCTGATCCAACTTGATTTAATCCTTCAAAAATAAAGTTTTCTGAATAAGAAGTTTGGAGCATGAATAGGTGAATAAGAAGCTAACTAAGCCAAATTCCTGAAGCTGTATACAGTTACTGCAACTGGAAACAGACACCCAATAATGTACAGGGTGGATCCTAATGTGTATTTAGGAGCCAAATAAAAACTATTGTGGGTTGGAAATTGATCAGTGTAATAATAATATAGCGATATATAGTAAACATAAATCTACATGTGTGATTAAACTCACCCTATATAGACAGGGTGAAACACATAAGGCAGGAAACTACAACTCCCATGAAGCTTTGCGGCAGTATGACGTGTTATCAGCGCGCCGCAGAAGACTGAGGTTGCTGTCCATGTGAGGGTAAGTAATGGCAAAACTTTATTTAAAGAGGGAATTCAGCGTTATAACCCGGGTTTATATGTTATAATGCAATCATTATGGGAGCCCTGTTATAATATACAGCAGTACAGAGATACTTAGTGACAGTGGAAGGTCATTAAGTCTCTTCTACTTCCTGTCACTTCATTTTCAATTCTCTGCTCTATTAAATCAGTGATCAGCAATATATGGGGACCCTTTTGTTGTTATCAGTAACTGAACATGTGTCCCCAATCATTAATTAATGGCTAAATGCATTGACCCTCAAACCAGTCCTCTGTAATCTTGTCCTAATTCCTGATTCCCATTTCTGGAATTTACATATACTGTTTCCAAGCTACATATTTATATTTCTACAAAACGAATTTCTCCTATTCAAAACCTCCATTCACCTCTGCTATATCTCCATGCTTGTCCTCTAAGCATACACTTTTTTTTGTCGCTTAACAATTCTATTTTGTCCACTTGACCAAACTGCCATTTGTATTAAAAGTGTATGACTTGTCCACATTATTTAATTGTAAAGACATAGCTTTGTAGCTTTGTCCTGTTGTAGTGTTTTTGGAGAGTGTCTATTGCCATCATCAGTTGTTTATATAGCGCCACTAATTCTGCAGCGCTGTACAGAGAACTCACTCACATCAGTCCCTGTCCCATTGGAGCTTACAGTCTAAATTCCCTAACACACACACACTAGGGTAAATTTGATAGCAGCCAATTAACCTACTAGTATGTTTTTGGAGTCTACGAACATAATGACCTGTATCATAAGAGGGCAATAGATAATAATAAATGTTTTTTTTTTCTATTGAAATGATATGATAAAGTCACTTATTTTCATTTTGTGCATAATAAAATATTTGATATTGATAGCTTTCATTTGAAGATTATTTTGCCTATACACAGTGGAGGCAAGCAGCCATTTTCTAGGACAAATTGATATTCATTACAATGCAGCCAAAGCCAATCAGTTCACTAGAACCCAGTGCTTCATGAATATTAGTCAGAAAATTCTTCAGTGATGTCACTAGTTCCCGATGAATTGATAGGCATCCCTCATTCAGTGGACAGATATGTCCTGCCAGCTCTCCGTTGGAGCCCAGCTGGGAACTACTCTGGGCCCCGCATTCCACCATGGAGATGCCTGCCTCTTCTGAGATCTGCTGCCGATGGCTGGGGCACTCTGCCTCTCTTCCTCCGGGTTCCTTCTACTTGACGCCAGACCTCCTACCTGATGCCTGAACCCGCCTGCCGCCTTCTGGTTCCCACGCTGCCGACTCCCGCTCTTCTCGTCTGATTCTTCCCCTGCCGTCTGACCTCCACTGCTGCTTCCCGCCTCCACGTCGCGGGTGAGTGTTCGTTGCTAGTGCCGGCAAGTACTGCGGTTCGTCGGCCGTCTGGAACTCCACGCTGCAGACCTGAGCTGCTGTTCCACCGCCAGTCTTATGACCGCCAGTCTTCCGGCTGCTGTTCCTCCGGATACCAGCTTCTCCGCTCCGACGCTGCTGCTCTCCTCTGACTGCTGTCTGTGTAGCCAATGTCTCCAGCTGCTCCGTCTCCTGCGATCTACTAACGGTGAGCCCGCTCTTCCTTTCCTCGGAATCCACCTCACCACTGGCCTCTCCACCAGACACCCCGCCTGCTGCGGGCACTCAAGCTAACCCCTCGTGCGTCCCTTTGTGTCCCTCTCCAGCAGACTGCCTCTCCACGTTGGTGCCCCTGCACCTGCTCCCTTGAAGTCTGCGTGGCTCGTCTGCACTCAGACTGCCCCAAGGCCTGACCTCCACACGGGGCTGCCACTCATGCCCCCCTGCCCTAGCATATAGTTGAAACAAAAAATAAAATAAAAAATCACAACTTTTAACCAACAATTGTGCCAACAAAGCACAGGGATCATCTATACTCAACATCCTCTAACATGTGCCCCCTACCGTAGTTTCCTCGGTCCACACAGGCCCTAACTCCCCCTGCCACTCCTCTGGCCTTCACCTTGCCCCACCGGACTCCCCTAAACTCCTGACCCCTTGGTCCCACTGTCTCTCTTGCCTCTCTGGGTCTATACTCTGTACTGAACTGGAACTCTGATCCCTCCCGATCACATAACCCCTTGGACTAGTCTGGATCCTGTGCCTATCTCCCGGTTGCTGAACCCCGTGGACCACCTCCTGATCGCTGGACCCCCCTTGAAATACTCCGGCTCCCGTGACCACCTTGAATCCTCCTAGACTCACCCCATTCCTGAGATATCCTTCCGGCTCTCCTAGTATGGGCTCTCCGTAGCCCCTTCACTGCGTGCCCTTGTATTTTATCTGATCTAACCATCAATTTTTATCTTTAACTTAATTTGTTTATTTTATTTTCATCAAATTGTTTACTCCACCTTTATTTTACTGTTCTCCACCATATATTGTCCTCATTATTCAGATCGTTATTTGATTGTTATTTAGATTCATTTCATTATTCAGACTGTTATAATATTCTCCTCCACTTTACATTGTCCACTTTGCTTTGCCCCGGCTCTTCCCCACTTTGCATCGTTCATATTGTTTTGCCACTGCCCATCTGTTTCACTCTGTTCCCCAATCCTTTACAGTCCTACCTACTTTCTTTCTCTGCTCCGTCAGCCCTTATTCGACCTAGCTCAATTTCTCCTCCTACCTCCGCTGCCTCGTCTCTCTCACTCCTGTCCCCCATCTCTCACCATGCCGCCCCGCTCCTTTCCCATTCCCATCCTCTCCCCAGGCCACCTCCACCAGTCCTTCTCACATGATCCCATCTCTCCCCCTTGCTCCATCAACCTCTCCACCAGCCCCATTCACTGGTCCAATTCACCCCCCCCCCCTCGCTCCAGCAACCCCGACAATCTTATCCACATCTCCCCTCATCCTTCCCTCCCTTTCTCCTGTGCCCTCTGGAACTCAAGGTCCATCCGCAACAAACTGACCTCCATCCATGACCTCTTTATCTCCAACTCTCTTAACCTTCTCGCCATCACTGAAACCTGGCTCACTCCCTCTGACACCTCCTCACCCGCCGCCCTCTCCTATGGGGGCCTCTCCTTTATCCACTCCACCAGACCGGATGAACGTCCAGGTGGTGGAGTGGGCCTCCTCCTGTCCCCCTGCTGTACTTTTCGGGTCATTCCCACCTTACCTTCCCTCTCCTTCTCCTCCTTCGAAGTTCACTCCATCCGTCTTTTCTCCCCCATCCACCTCCGTGTCTCCGTCATCTACCGTCCCCCTGGCCCTACCTCCCTTTTCCTGGATAACTTTGCTGCCTGGCTCCCCCACTACCTTTCCTCTGACCTTCCCTCCGTCATACTCGGTGACTTTAACATCCCCATTGACAACTGCTCAGACCCGGCCACCATCAAACTTCTCTCCCTCTCCTCCTCCTTGGGCCACACCCAGTGGACCTCCTCCCCCACCCACTGTCTTGGTCACTCCCTCGACCTTGTCTTCTCTCATCTCTGCGATCTCTCTGATTTCTCCAACTCACCCTTCCCACTCTCTGACCACCATCTCCTCTCTTTCACTCTGTCCTCCTCCACTGCTCCTTCCCCGCCCAAAGCCACCCTCACAAGACGCAACCTGGAAACGATTGACCCCATCTCTTTCTCCTCCTCTCTTGATTCTCTCCTTTTCCCCTTCCCTCCCTGGCCTGCCCCGACCAGGCGTCCTGTCTCTACAACCACTCCCTCACTACTGCCCTGGACGCTGTCGCCCCTGCCTCTCCCATCCGCCCACGCCGTCTCATCCCCCAACCATGGCACTCCAAACTCACCCGCTTCCTCAAAAAGTGCTCTCGCACTGCAGAACGTCTCTGGAGGAAATCTCGCTCCCTGGCTGACTACCTTCACTTTAAATTTATCCTCTCCTCATTCTGCTCTGCCCTCTCCCTTGCTAAACAAACCTTCTTTAAATCCCTAATTTCTTCTCAGTCCTCTAATCCCCGCCGTCTTTTCGCCACCTTTAACTCCCTCCTTTCTCCCCTCCGGTGCTGACTTTGCCACATTTTTCTGTCCCAAAATTGAAGCCATCAGACTTAACATCTCCTCCTCCAACCCCTCTTCCGCTGCCCTCATTGCTCCACCCCTCTTTAACAAACAACTCTGGTGCTCCTTCTGCCCCACATCAGGCGAAGAAGTTCGCTCCCTTATTCTTTCCTCTCCACCCTCCACTTGTCCTCTTGATCCCATCCCCTCTAACCTCCTTCGCTCTCTCTCTCCCACTGCCTGCTCCTACCTGGCACACCTCTTCAACCTATCACTCTCCTCTGGTGTAGTACCCTCCTCATTTAAACACGCTCTTATCTCTCCTATCCTCAAAAAACCCAATCTTGACCCCACCTCTGTCGCCAACGATCGCCCCATCTCACTTCTCCCCTATGTCTCCAAACTACTTGAGCGGTTAGTCTGCTGTCGTCTCACCCAATACCTCCCGGACAATTCCTTCCTTGACCCTCTCCAATCTGGGTACCGCCCCCTCCACTCTACTGAAACTGCCCTAGCCAAGGTCACCGATGATCTCCTATCAGCCAAATCCAGGGGGCACTTCTCCTTACTTATCCTCCTTGACCTCTCCACGGCCTTTGACACCGTGGACCACCCCCTCCTTCTGCAAACTCTTCTCTCTCTCTTCCTCTCTGGTTCCGTCCACGCCTGGTTCTGCTCTTACCTCGCCAACCGCACCTTCTCTGTCTCCACCTCTGGCTCTTCTTCTGCCCCATCCCCCCCTCCAAGTAGGAATCCCCCAGGGCTCTGTTCTCGGCCCCCTTCTCTTCTCGCTCTACACTTCCTCCCTTGGTGCGCTCATCTCCTCCTTTGGTCTTCAGTATCACCTTTATGCTGACGACATTCAACTCTACATCTCTTCTCCTGACCTCTCTCCCACCCTCCTCTCTCGCGTATCTGACTGCCTCTCTGCCATCTCCTCCTGGATGTCCTCACGCTTTCTCAAAACTAAGATCTCTAAGACTGAACTCATTGTCTTTCCTCCCTCCAGACTCCCCTCCCACCACAACCTCTCTATCGTTGTTAATAACACTACCATCTCCTCTGTCACCCAACTCCGTTGCCTAGGTGTCACCCTTGACTCCTCTCTCTCTTTTACCCCCCACATCCAATCCCTTGCTCAAGCCTGTCGCTTCCAACTGCGCAACGTTGCCCGCATCCGACCCTTCCTCTCACAAGACGCCACCAAAACTATCATCCACGCACTCATCATCTCCCGCCTTGACTACTTCAACCTTCTCCTCACTGGCCTCCCTCTCTCCCATCTTGCCCCCCTCCGATCTGTACTCAATGCGGCTGCTAGACTCCTCTTTCTCTCACGCCGCTCCTCCTCTGCCTCTCCTCTCTACCATGCCTTACACTGGCTCCCTTTCCCCTACAGACTCCTCTTTAAACTCCTTACTACCACTTACAAAGCTCTCTCCCAGTCTACTGCCCCCTACATCTCTAACCTCCTCACCATCCACACTCCTGCCCGCTCCCTGCGCTCGGCAAATGACCGTTGCCTTTCCTCCGCTCTAATTACCTCTTCCCACTCCAGAATCCAAGACTTCTCCCGAGCTACCCCCCTGCACTGGAATTACCTCCCTCGCTTCATCCGTCTCGCACCCCAATCTATGCTCCTTCAAACGGGCACTCAAAACTCACCTGTTCCTGAAAGCCTTCCAACCATCCACTTAACCCCTCATCTACTCTGCAGTTCTCCCCCCTCTCCCCTGCCTCTTTTTCTCCCTCGTATCACTGCCTCCCTTTCGTGCCTTTTTGTCCACCTTCCCTTAGGATATAAGCTCGCATGAGCAGGGCCCCTCTCCCCTCCTGTCTCCATACCGAATCTTCTGCTCCATATGTCTGCCCGGAGTTTCTGAAGCATTGGTACTCTGTGTTTATTGTTCTGTAATGTTTCACCCTGTATGGTCTACTGTTTGTACTATGTAAGGCGCTGCGGAAACCTTGTGGCGCCCAACAAATAAATGATGATAATAATTCTCATGGGTTCAGCCTACAAAATGGCTGCTTCCGTTGTGTAGGAGACAAAACAGAATTGCCACTTATTTTCCATTCAGTTTTCACTAAAAAAGTGCTGCTCCTTAGGGGGAGCCCTGTGAACTGCATTCCGAAACTGGTTTTCCCAAAATCTTTTAAATTCGCCTTTTTAAAATGGCTGCAGAGGTAAGTGTGAGCAGGAGGTACAATTAGAAGCTTCAATCTCTGTGACGCTGGTTCCTTATTGGTCCTTGCCGTCACCCTCCCCACACAGCTTCATACAGTCCCTGGCTTTGGCCAGTGCTGTGAGAAGAACGACCCCTGGGGCTGCTGTGAGGGTTTTCTTATTTTTTTTTCACCCTACCTGAGAGTGAAGCTTTTTTAAACCACTGGGATAGATGATAATGTCATGCAGGGTACACTCCATATCTATGAAGGGTTTACTGAGTTATGTGTTTTTTTTTGTTTTTTTTCTGTAGGTAATCCAAACATGTTGGTCTCAAGAAGTTGCAGACTCCTCGGTCTCCTGTCCCAGAACTCACACGGTGTATTCTTTGGTGGTCCGCAGTCTTCCCGTCTTTGCGCTTCCTGGACAGGTGTAAAGCAGCGTAGCTACTGGCGGTATCTGAAGAGGACGGTGCTGGGAGCCTCCACCCCACCCTACAAGCGGGTGGTTCAGACAGGAGATCCGGTTTTGCGCATCCAGGCTCAGTCTGTTCCCCCGGAGCATATCACACAGCCGGACACGCAGGCTGTGCTGAGGCGAATGGTCCAGGTTCTGAAGTCTGGTGGCTGTGTAGGACTAAGTGCTCCTCAGTTGGGGGTTCCTCTACGTATTATGGCTCTGGAGCTCCCAGAGAATATGTGTCGGGAGGTGCCCTCTGAAGTGCGAGTGCTGCGTGAAATGGACCCCTTCCCCCTGAGGATCTTCATTAACCCATCTATGCGAGTCCTGGACTCTCGTAAACTCCACTTCCCAGAGGGTTGCAGCAGTTTAGCGGGCTTCTCGGCCGTTGTACCGAGGTTCTACTCTGTGGAGATATCTGGTGCGTTACACATAAATGTGGTCTTTATACCAGTCAATGAACTGCCCAGAACCTATGTCCTGACTTGGATAGATGTGAATTAACCAGGTCTTGTTGCATTGATTGACCAAGGAGGGTTTGAGTTGAGATTTGCAGTCTGGCTACCCAAAAACTGGTTGCAGGTTGTTATCCAATGTTTAATTTAGGTGTAAACTGTACTGTAAAGTTACCTGATTTAATAGACCCCAATGTTCTCAACAAATATATATTTTAGGCGTGAGAAGAGTGTTAAGATAACTGTACCGGCACCCCGGTGGGTGCAGCCCGCGGGCACCAATGCTGTGTGTGATCGAAGAGCTGGATTGGAGGTCCATGTGGCTTAAACTACAACCAGGGGAGATTGGTGGTGGGGGTGAGAAGAGGAAGAGATAGGAGACCACAAAGGAAATGACAGGATGAAATTGAGACGTTGGTCCTGTCAGGTAGGAAGTGTGAGCTTCTGTCCACAACCGCTTCTCTTTTCCTGACCCATGTGATTTACTATAGAACCAACGTGACTACAGAGCACAGATAGAGCAATGTTTTTAATAAAAGTCACAAAGGGCAAAGTAAATTGCACAATGAATGTGATATGAAGGTGAAAACCCTCTTAGTGTCATCGATTGCCCGGATGATTTACATGCTCTTGTCATACGCTTCCGATTTAATTTAAATAGTGTCTAATGCCTGGAATAAGCCATGGAACTTGTCTGCTTTTCATGCCATTCCTAGTTGCTTTATACATGTGGGGACACGACAAATACAACATGCTTTTTCCAATCTTGAACACAGTTGTTGTAACTACTACGTTGAAAGTAATTTGATTTATGTTTAAAGTGCTTGTCACACAAATAACACAATACAAGTGTTTTGATGGGAGCAATTTGGCAAGATAGGCAGTTGTCTAGGGCCACCGAGAACAAGACTATACTATCAATTCTTCATCTGATACTTAGGGGGAGGGTATGTTGCAGCACATATGGCTTTCAGGTACTCTCACTATGCTCCTAAAACACCCCTTCATTCATGGAAATGGCAAAGCATCTGTCTAAACCTAACCCTGCCTGTTCTCACTAGGTCTGAATGAAAAGGGGGATCAGACCAGCTGGAAAGCGCAAGGCTGGGCGGCCCGGATTATCCAACACGAGATGGATCACCTGGATGGCGTTCTCTACTTTGATAAAATGGATCCTCGAACCTTTGTAAATGTTAACTGGATGGAACTGAACGATTGATGTAAAATCATTTCCGCTTCGCCTCTAGTGCTGTGAAGATGTACACGACGACTCAGGGTGCCCTCTAGTGGTAAGAGGAAGAACTGTAGCTTGTTTTTTGTGGAACACATTGTTTACACAAACTGTCAATTGTCTTGTGCTGATTAAAGTAAGTGTTGCAATTATATATTCAGTTGTCTGCTAGTGACTTGTATAATGAACAGCAATCAGATGCTTCTTCAACCTTCAATGCTTTAAACTCTCCCTCAGAACTCACTAAAGGCTACCAGATCGCTGCCTGACCTTTCCCCGTATCTCGCCCTCTTCTTGTCACTCCCTCATACTCCTACTCCAACCTTTCTCCTTTTAAAAATGGCTGAGGCTAATAATTGTCGTCGTTGGTGGGTAGTAGACGCCACGTGCCCATCCCTCCCCCTTTAATCCAGCTCTACTTCTTCCATTAATACTTGATATCCTTCTAATTACCATCAATTATGTACCAGGAACGTTAAACTGTCATCTACATACTAGAGATAAACATTTTGTATAAAAGAACCAATATTTATGAGGTTGTATTCTCTCAATTCCATAGCGTGAGCCCACTGCCTCCTGCAGAACTTATACCCTGTAGTGTCATGAATATTGGTTCAGTCTGTAAAATAATTGGTGATTAGGTCTACTTCAGCCTGTCATCATTAATATACAGATTTCCGAAATTAATATTGTTGCACTACTGTCTCCTTCTACTCCATAATCAACAGTTGAAAATGAATTTATTGCATACTTTTGTTTTTCTTTTTAAATAAAGCTTTGTCCGTTTTCTCTTCCTTGGCTGGTGACCCCTCCCTGTTATATGTAAATGAGCACTGATAACAGATTCAGCAGTTATTCTAGTAGGTATAAAAAAAAAAAAAGTAATTTGTTTCTGGTTTAACATGATTGACTGACTAGACATGTAGGGGTCCACCTTAAACCAAACTGAAAAACAAAAACGGTTATAGTAAAAGCACAAAGGTGCATACTATACACGTTCTTGTATACAAGGGGCTTATCAGGAATATGTCCGGTAAAATAAAATCTTAAAAGGTGTTTTCTTAGTGACTTTGGCCCCAGCTCTGTAGCTGTATGTAATATTTACATTGGGTTAGAGTTAGCCACCAGCTGTGTCCAAATGACGACTCCCAGAATGCTTTCCAAACCAGTGACGCTAGTTTGGTCAGGGGATTGCAAATACGTGGCTTTGCAGGATTACGTTGTTTGCAGACAGGTTAAATAGAGCATAGAAGTAGAGTGTAATGGTTAGAATGGAATTCATATAAAAAAAAAAATCAGGACATAATCTGTTCTGTATATGTTGCACCTTTTGCCCACCCAAATCAGGACCATCCCGTCTCAGTGCCTGGATGGGTTTCCCACAGAGTGCTAAAAGCCATGTCAATAGTGGTCATCTAGTCAGGGGAATCTTCCTAGCAGTGAGGCCAGAACTCTGCTGGTCCGGGCAAAGGATGAGAAATGATTTATATTAATGTTCCTAGGAGCAGCAATCGTAACTGGACCTTTAAATCTGAGTCATAGTTTGGCATAATTAACACATTTGGCATAAATAATATAAATATTTTGCAATGAATAGTAGCCACACAGTAATAATTTCCGGTGGTAATCAATTTCACAAATAAAACCTGAATGTAGCAAAACCGGATTTCAGTTTAAACAGACTTACCTTAAAGCCGACGGTACCAGTAGGCTGACAGCAAGTTATTCCGAAGGGCCAGGTGTCCGGCGGTACATTTTGACGTCATCGCGACCTGCATCAATGTTAATTTAAAACGGCAACGTCAGGACCACGCAGGTTAAGTATTTAAACACTTAACCCGACATTGCCGCTTTAAATTAACAATGATACAGTTCGCAATGACGTCAAAATTTACAGCCGGACACCTGCCCATCGTTCAACCTTACCCAACGCTTAATTTCGGGGTGTCCAAATATTACAGACTTTAAATGGACCTCCAGTAGTGAGGGCCTATCTGGTAATATAATAGGGATAAATGGAGTGCATGGGATAGCAAACAAGTAACACGCAAGATGAGAAAGGAACCATGACATCTGCCCTTCTCGGAGCGACTCCTCTAGCCAAGGACTTGTCTCTCTGCGATCTTTAATCTGGCCACACAAATGCAGATTGGAACTTGTTGTGTGCCCGAAACGCTAGAAACCCACTGCAGCAGGATTCTGTCTGAGACAACCGAAAACCAGTTTGACAGATGACCCCAATAAGTTACCTTTAAGACCCAGAAGGCGCCCACGTCCGCGACCAGCGATCCGTTCTTTTGAGTCAACGTCTGAACTACTTAACCTACAGACTGGCCCTCCAGTGTTATAACGGATCACTGTGTGTATCAGCAGCTTTATTTAATAATGAGTATCAGACATAGAACATGATTTGAAAGAGAGAGAGAGAATATATTTACACAGCTGAACACTCATCCCCAGTAATGCACACATCAGATACCGGCGGGGAGTCAGGGGGGGGGGAGGGTGGTGAGGATGCGGACATAAGTGGGAGCATGTAGAAGCCACCCTGCCTATGTTCCCGGGGGGGGGGGGGAAGGAATTGGGACATTACAGTCAATTAGAAGTCAGTTGTCATTGTAAGTCAGGCAAGGAGGAAAAGGAGGACGTTCCTGCAGTTTGTTGGGTTGGGGGGAGGCAGTCACGTGGGGGGTTGGTGACTGATGGCAAATGAATGTAAACCTCAGAGACAGAAGCTTGTTGAAGGTGGGTGGAGCCTCCCCTTTGGTGCAGGGCCCTAGGGGAGGGTAGGAGTCCTGAATATAGGAGAGGGTGGCCGGAGCCTGCAGATTCCTGCGGTGTTACCGGTAGGGGCACTTAAAGATAAGCAAGCGAACACGATGCCCCCCCTCCCTTCACGGTGCCCACTGCACCTCATCCTTCCTGACCAAAGTCTTCTGTAAACTTCTTCACTTTCCACAAGTCTTCTGCATTCACTGTGGGCCGGGTGGTCGCCAGAGATCGCAGCATATCGGACTACGAGAGAAAGGAAGGACGGGTAGAATAAAGACAACGTACAAAGAATTAGTTTGGCTGTAAGTGTGTCTTCCTTTAAATAAGGACAGTATTGTTCCTACTCACCATGCAGATTACAGGCTCCAACAGTTTATCACTGGGCACATCCATCCAGGTCATCTCAACAGCTCCAGGTTCTCCAGGAGAGCATGGAGACAGGAGGTCGTCTACTGTGAGTCCAGGGTTAGTGCGGGAAGGACCTCTGACCTAACACAGAAGAACCAGCCAATCAGAATGTTCCTCACCACCCTACGCGTGCTGCTCGTCTTTGCACACACCTAGGATATTACCTTCTTGAAGTGTGTGGCTGATTGAACCTTTCGCACGGGCTGCATTAATGCATCTCTCACGATGACACTGATGTCTGCTCCTGAGTAACCATCAGTTTTGTTGGCCAGCTCGCGAATGTTTGCGTCGTTGAGGCTGTGAGGCGTATTACCCAAGTGCAGCCGGAACATCTGGGCGCGAGCAGCCTCTTCTGGCAGCGGGATGTATATCCGCTTCTCAAACCTGGAAGTCAGAGAATAATCTTTTTCACCTTCATTTATGAAACAAAGTTACCTATAGACATATTCAGAACTCTTAAAAGTAATGCAGAAGTTAAGTACTGTTTAAGCATGTATCAGATTTTTTTCTCTTAGCTATCCTCCTACAAATCATTATATGCTTTTCAAAATCTCTCTGGTTGGCAAACAAAAATTGCTACCAAACACAGACACAGGCTGCAGACAGAGGTCAGAGGGGTGTTCTAAAGCCTCTCTGCTTACTACACCATGTTTCATGTGACTGTGGTTGCCATAGTAGCGTAGAATCAAGGAAAAATAGTGAATACCAACATTCTATTATCTTTCATAATGCCACCAGGGGGCACTATTCTTAAGTCTACAGTTACTATATAATTTCAGCTAAACAGACAAGAGGGTAGTTTGGCCTCTTCCCCTGAAGGAGGTATATGGTGGGTTAGATATGGGCAGTAGTCACCAATCTCACCTTCTCCTGATGGCAGAGTCCAGCACCCACGGTATGTTGGTGGCTCCCAATACCAAGATTCCATCATTGTTATTTCCGACACCTGAAAAATAAGCAGTGGTCATGACAATATAGAACTAACAATGCATGGTGGGGTGGCATGATCATAAAATGTGTGTGACCATCGGATAAACTACGAAGAACAGAAGAGTACTAAGGTGACACAAGAGGAACCTAAGGATGGGATTTGTAGAACAGAGGAGCATGCATTACCCTGCATCTGCACCAGGAACTCGGTCTTGATCCTACGAGCAGCTTCACTCTCATTTTCATTCCGAGAGCCACACAGTGAGTCGACCTCATCAATGAAAATGATGGAAGGCTTGTGTTGTCTCGCCAGCTCAAATAGGTTTTTCACCAGCCTGTAAAATACAGATGATATGATGTCCATATGCCAAACAGTGGGACAAATCTGTATTTAATGTAGCATCCCCTGCCCACTCACTTCTCACTCTCTCCCAACCACTTGGACATCAAGTCAGAGGAGGACACAGAAAAGAATGTGGAGTTATTGGCTTCGGTTGCTACAGCTTTGGCCAGGTATGACTTTCCCGTTCCCGGGGGTCCAAAGAGCAAGATACCACGCCAGGGGGTCCTCTTTCCTGGGGGAAATGGAGGGAAGATTATACCAATGTAAATAGAAGCAGAATAACAGGAGTACTCATTAGACAGTTGGAAACAAACCATTATACTGTTGGCAAAATATAATGTCTCAAGTCTCTAGAGTCATTATAAAGCTTACGGTACCATTATGCTGCAATTTTTATGACCAATTAGGCCATTTTAAATCTAAATACCCACAATTTTTCCCCTCGTCCAGAGGTTTTAAAACGAAGACTCCCAATCACCATCAAACACTGACAACATAACCACACCCCTGTCCACAGCCCCACCCCCCAGGATCCAGAGTTGGTTGTGGAGGTCAGAATGATTTTCTTCACTGTACTCTAGAATGCAGCTTTAAGACAGCAGAATCATAAAGCTTTGCATCACAATTGGACATGAGTACGAGATGCCATGTTCGGTGACCAGCAGGGGGTGGGGAGGTGGTGCCATTGGGTAACATTTAAACAGCTGTCAGCAGGAAAGGAGCACTGGCACCTGATTGGACCTTATTTGCACCATCCAATCAGATATCTCTTTCAGTGCACCCTCTCTGCTGACAAACTTACAAAGAGGCGTCACCGCTCCAGCACCTATGAGGCTTGAAATATGGCGGGTCCTGCGTCTGATTAAACTGTGATTGCAAGGTAAAACATTTTCTCTCAGCATGTCATGTGAGTGGTGTTGGTGCAGAGAATTATACACAAGAGGAAATACTGACCTGTGAAGAGGTGGGGGAACTTAATGGGCAAAATCACAGCTTCCTTCAAAGCTTCCTTTGCTCCTTCCAGCCCAGCCACGTCATTCCACCGGACATTTGGCTTCTCCATTACGATGGCACCTGCAGCAATTCAATGAGGTTCATGGTAAGAGGAAGAAGCCAGTCACAATCTGCAGGAAAATAATGACGCTCAACAGGGACTGGAATGCTGGAGTTTAAGAGATATTACTAGCATTAGGCAATATGACACGGCTATTGTATATATATTTTATACTGTCACAAGCTTCCTCAAGCAGTTTATCTATTGTATCCAAGTCCAATAGGAATGCCTCTTCTCTCTATCTCTCCCAGCCAGATCCACCTCTCCTGTCCGTCCTGTCTCCTCTCCCAGCCACTTCCACCTCTCCTGTCCGTCTGGTCTCCTCTCCCAGCCACATCCACCTCTCCTGTCCCTCCTGTCTCCTATCCCAGCCACATCCACCTCTCCTGTCCATCCTGTCTCCTCTCCCAGCCTCATCCACCTCTCCTGTCTCCTCTCCCAGCCACTTCCACCTCTCCTGTCTCCTCTCCCAGCCACTTCCACCTCTCCTGTCTCCTCTCCCAGCCACATCCACCTCTCCTGTCCATTTTGTCTCTTCTCCCAGCCACTTCCACCTCTCCTGTCTCCTCTCCCAGCCACATCCACCTCTCCTGTCCATCCTGTCTCCTCTCCCAGCCTCATCCACCTCTCCTGTCTCCTCTCCCAGCCACTTCCACCTCTCCTGTCTCCTCTCTCAGCCACTTCCACCTCTCCTATCTCCTCTCCCAGCCACATCCACCTCTCCTGTCCATTTTGTCTCTTCTCCCAGCCACTTCCACCTCTCCTGTCTCCTCTCCCAGCCACATCCACCTCTCCTGTCCATCCTGTCTCTTCTCCCGGCCACATCCACCTCTCCTGTCCCTTCTGTCTCCTCTCCCAGCCACATCCACCTCTCCTGTCCCTTCTGTCTCCTCTCCCAGCCACATCCACCTCTCCTGTCCCTCCTGTCTCCTCTCCCAGCCACTTCCACCTCTCCTGTCTCCTCTCCCAGCCACATCCACCTCTCCTGTCCATCCTGTCTGCTCTCCCAGCCACATCCACCTTTCCTGTCCGTCCTATCTCTTCTCCCAGCCACTTCCACCTCTCCTGTCCCTCCTGTCTCCTCTCCCAGCCACATCCACCTTTCCTGTCCCTCCTGTCTCCTCTCCCGGCCACATCCACCTCTCCTGTCTCCTCTCCAAGCCACATCCACCTCTCCTGTCCGTCTTGTCTCCTCTCCCACCAACATCCACCTCTCCTGTCCGTCCTGTCTTCTCTCCAAGCCACATCCACCTCTCCTGTCCATCCTGTCTCCTCTCCCACCCACATCCACCTCTCCTGTCCGTCCTGTCTCCTCTCCCAGCCACACCCACCTCTCCTGTCCCTCCTGTCTCCTCTCCCACCCACATCCACCTCTCCTGTCTCCTCTCCCGGCCACATCCACCTCTCCTGTCCCTCCTGTGTCCTCTCAAAGCCACATCCACCTCTCCTGTCCGTCCTGTCTCCTCTCCCACCCATATCCACCTTTCCTGTCCCTCCTGTCTCCTCTCTCAGCCACATCCACCTCTCCTGTCCATCCTGTTTCCTCTTAGACAGAGAATCACCTCCTTCAAGCACTATAAGTGTGAAAAATGTTAGAGCACCAGGTGGAATCTAACCACACGTCCCTGTTTACCTTTGATTATTGTCCAGCTGCATAGTCAATAAAAAGATTTATCTCCATCGTCTACCCTGACTGCAGTTGACTCTGAATTTGTCAAGAGCTGTGTTTCTGACAATGGCATCGGATTTAACAGTTTATTATATCTAGATGGTACTGGCTACCTGGAGACATCAATCAATGAATAGTATCCAAGTCCACTCACACCCAGAGCCCCCTCGTATCTGCACCTGAACTTCCACCCCATCCAGTCTTCTGTCACACTCACAGAGACCCCTACACCCCATCACTCACACATACCCATCAGTTGTTCCTGTAGTTTCTTTTTTTCCGGATTTTCACCTTCACTATCGCTGTCGCTTCTGTGAAGATAGAAAAAAAACACAGACATATCAATGACCGGCCGACCGTTCAGCTATACGTGGAACAGATATATACCTTTTAAAGTCAGGAACCATTGAGAAAAAGGTAATACTACATTTTCCATTTTTTTAGGAGAGGCTGTTGGGAGTTTGTTAATTACAAACCTTCAAGATGAAAAAGTATATCAAGAAATCAGAATAATCACATAATTTAAAGGGCCATTTGACTTGTATTTAAAGACAAAATAAGATACTGGAATAATCTAGGTGTTGAATCTAATTATTACATATAGACATTGTATTAAATATTATACTAAATAGCCATACACTGTGAAAATGCTCTGAATAAATGAAAAGAACAATTCTAAACAGTTGCGGCTACAAATCCATTAATATGGCAACACTGAGCTATAGAGGAGCCAACCAGGAAGTCACGTCAAGCTCTCGGCATAGGAAAACGGGGCTATTTTATAGTGTCTCTCACAGGCCATCAAGGCTTTTATATAGGTAATTATTGCACAAGGCATTACTAAGCGAAGAAATTACACCGCAATCTTCAACTTGGTGACGGGTTCTCTTTAAACATGCACCACTACTAGAAAGGGACCACCATCGGTTTACTAACGAATTACACCCAAAACGGCTGACATTGACCTGTGTGATGTAAGAGTGATTTGGGACCCACAGGAGTGTTGTATAAGAGTCTATACTAAAGAGGTAAAACTTAACAAGTCACCTGTAAGAGGGGGTCCCCTCATACCCCCATGCAGTATGCAGAGAAGAACATCTCACCCCTTCTCATTCTGTGACTCCTTCACAGGTTTTTTGCTTTGCTTGTCCTTCGTTTTTAGATAATCCTTAAGTTTCTCTGCTCGATCCAGATACTGCATGCACTTGGCTCGGATGCTCTCCTTGGCCTTGTCACTGTGAGCTTCATCTGTTGTCAGAAAACAAGGTAGGACGTAGTAAGAGCATACTGCCTACTTCTCATTCACACCAAAGACAGTCCGTGTATGTCAGTGTACCCCGTGTACGCTGACATACCCTCTCACCCAGCCTGTGTACACCAACATAGCCTCTCACCCAGCCTAGCACCCTGTGTATGCCCTCATCACTTCTTACCCAGTCTGCCACCCTGTGTATACTGCGTCCCCTCTTACCCAGTCTGGCACCCTGTGTATACTGCGTCCGTTCTTACCCAGTCTGGCACCCTGTGTATACCTGTGTCCCTTCTTACCCAGCCTGGCACCTATGTATGCCCACATCCCTTTCTCACCCAGACTGGCACCATGTGTATCTCTATAACCCATGTCACCCAGACTACAAGCCAGTGTAACCAAATATCCACATTCATTTGACCTGAGCATGCACCTCTATGTATCACTGCGTTTAATGTCACCCAGTATGGGTGCCCACGGACTTACACTTAATGGCATGCAGGAAATACTCCACAGCATGCTGGTATAACCTCAGAGCCTCCTCATAGTTCTTATTCTTGTCCTCCTCTGTGGCTTTGGTCACCAGATCGATGGCTTTCTATAGGAAAGAAAAAAGGTGATGTTGGTCTAGGCGTAATCTCCAAACGGTCTACTATCTACCTGTGATTCTAGACAGTATGCTTCACCAGAGAGGGAAGGGGCCCGGGGGACCAGAGAGGGAAGGGGCCCGGGGGACCAGAGAGGGAAGGGGCCCGGGGGACCAGAGAGGGAAGGGGCCCGGGGGACCAGAGGGGGAAGGGGCCCGGGGGACCAGAGGGGGAAGGGGCCCGGGGGACCAGAGGGGGAATACCAGGACACCACAATAGTGGCATTGTATCAAAGTTAAAACATCTGTTTTATAAAGACCGGTATTATAGATCCTTTATTCATTTCATAAAGAGTGATGAAATCATGGAATTTGCCTCCAGAAAAGCTAGATTTGGGGTGTTATAAACTGTATTCTGGATGTCAGATTTTTTAATGACCTGGTAATGTGTTTACCTTCTAGTTAGTACATGGAGGAGTACTGTCAGCCCTACTTATTTAAAACATGAATTAAAACTGACCAAACAGAACAATCCGACTGTCCAGATTGCTTTTATCTTTTTATCGAAGTGTCTGCATATGATTTCATGGGAGCAAATGATCAACAACTATTATATAAAGTCTGTACAATAGTTCATAAAGTTCATTGAAACGTCCAAATGTCTGTGGGTACTAGTCTCATAAACTTAGATAATGTGTCATGCTCTTCATTTAAATTTTTGTTTCAGTTGAATAACAGCCTGCAATGTAAAAACTGTGTCCTTTATCCAGAGAATAATGGAAAAATCCAATAATTGCTGAGTGGGAAGTTCAGGGGACAATTGCTATCACAGTACCAGGAATAAACAATAGTTGGCACATGACTCAATAGATCGCCACAACCTTACAAAATAACATCTTGGTTTCTATTGCACCACCCAAAAACTTATCAGTACCCAGTTTCAGCTGTGAGGCCATTCCTAAACATGACAGAAGAGGTAGACCGAAACTGGCTGCTATATAAATATTACATGGCATTATAACAAGATTTAATACTCTGGTTGTCCATTTAGTCCTGTGTCCACTATCGTTGGTTCATAAATTGGTGGGAACAAATGCTCAATGACATAAAATACACAAAACAGTTCTATACAGTAACCAGCTTTTTTATATATATTATTTTTTAAGCAAAATAAACACCTAAACCGTTGTATTCTGCTAAACAAAGTCAATCCCAAGGTATACAGTGTGTTAAGAATTTAGTGTGGGCCGACCCCTCCTCAATAAAGGTTAGCAACCTGTCCATGTACAGTATCTATTGTTCCAATATACTGACTGCACATTGCATGTGTAGACAATCCAAGTGATGCAAATTTGTATTACTGTAGATTAAAGAGTCACACACTGCTATTACTTTACTAGATCTATATAGAAACATTTTTCTGACATCTTATATGGCGGACAACATCTGTTCGATCAACTGTCAAAGCCAAAGCTTTGTGAATGAACTAAATGAAGATGGGTGCCCACTAGTAAAATGGCCACCAGCGTTACATCAATAGGGACCTGCCAGGCTGGTAGCATTTGTCCAACCTATGATTACACCTCTGCTGTCATATGAACACATGTGACTTTTTTACTCACAAGCAGCACCTGAGTCACAAGTTATAATTAGTGACACAGCCACAGAAACACATGATACACTCCTGTAACTGGATGTTTGGGTGAATCCAGATCACTATGAGGTCAACAGATTTAACGCAACAGGAAGAATTGGAATAAAATTGACTAGTTAGGGTAAACGTTAAATTGTTTTTGTTTATGAATGATTTTAAGCACTGCCTATAGATAAGCACTGTGTAGTCCAAGGGTCAATCTATCGTTTTCATGGCACACAAATATGTTACAATGAATAACAGAAAGTGTTAAGGGGATACTTTAATAATTGTGGCACAGTTTATTTTCCCAAGTTCCAGGAAGAATTCCCTTTGTCCTTCCAGAACTTAATGCTTCTTCTCCCCGCACCAGCACTTAGCCAACCTTCAACCTGTGCTTTCTGACATCCACTGGTATCTCTCCTCGTCTTCTCTCTGGCTCCCTCCTTAGTGCGGGTCCTTTCTAACCCACCAAACCTTCTTGACAACCACATATCAGTCTCCTTTATAAGTTTTCCAATCACAGACATCAAGCTCCCCAACTGTAGAGCAATACCTCCTTCACTGGTGCCAACCGCTACATCGCTCTCTGCATCTTTATCCAACCACATATTAGTCTCTTGTACTGCTCTGACAGCTGCAAGACCCCATCCCTGGCTAGAGACCACGCCTACTCTGCCTCTGACAACTCCAGTACTCTGCTCTCTGCATTTTTTGTCCTCACACAGCTGTTTCTGCAGCATTTAGTGATAGGTGCCATATCAGATGCCAACATCAGTTTTCTCATACCCTCAGTATTATTACACACGTAAATTCTGCCACAATACTATAATATAGGTAATCAGCCTTCAACCACCCTGTCATCAGCCCCCCCCCCAGGACCCTGTCATCAGCCCCCCCCCAGGACCCTGTCATCAGCCCCCCCCAGCACCCAGTGATCAGACCCCCAGCACCCTGTCATCAGTCCCCCCCAGCACCCAGTGATCAGCCCCCCAGCACCCTGTCATCAGTCCCCCCCAGCACCCAGTGATCAGCCCCCCCAGCACCCAGTGATCAGACCCCCCAGCACCCTGTCATCAGCACCCAGTGATCAGCCCCCCCAGCACCCTGTCATCAGCCCCCCCCCAGCACCCTGTCATCAGCCCCCCCCCCCCAGCACCCTGTCATCAGCCCCCCCCAGCACCCTGTCATCAGCCCCCCCAGGACCCTGTCATCAGCCCCCCCCAGCACCCAGTGATCAGACCCCCAGCACCCAATGATCAGCCCCCCCCAGCACCCAGTGATCAGCCCCCCCAGCACCCAGTGATCAGACCCCCCAGCACCCAGTGATCAGCACCCAGTGATCAGCCCCCCCCAGCACCCTGTCATCAGCCCCCCCCCCAGCACCCTGTCATCAGCCCCCCCCCCAGCACCCTGTCATCAGCCCCCCCCCAGCACCCTGTCATCAGCCCCCCCCCAGCACCCTGTCATCAGCCCCCCCCCAGCACCCTGTCATCAGCCCCCCCCCCAGCACCCTGTCATCAGCCCCCCCCCCCAGCACCCTGTCATCAGCCCCCCCCCCCAGCACCCAGTGATCAGACCCTTGTTGTCACAACACACTACAGTGACGCCCCCCGCCCTCCCCCAGTACCCCGGTGATCCCGCCCACCACAGTCTCTCCGGCTCTCTCCGGTACCTGCAGGGTTGACGTTGTCATCTCATCTCCCGGTCCCGGTGTCTCAAGGGTTCCTGCGGATTCCGGGGCCTGTCACTTAACCGGAACCGGAAGTGGCGACAGGCTGAAACCACTGTACGAAACCGGAAGCAGCTGCAAAGATCAGGTGACTCCGTATGAGATCACTGCGGATGTTGCTATAACAACCGTGACGCTCCAGCTGTAAAAAGAACCACACTTCCCATGATGCACCGCAAATCAGATGGTTAATGTTAAAGGTTACAAAGCGGCCTGTAGGTCAGCAGCTGTAGTGGAACTACAAGTCCCAGCAGGCTGGAGTGCCAGAAGTGACTTAAGCCCTATAGTGTTGGAAGTAGTGCAGCTTAATAAGTCGTTGAAAACACCAATATTAATTTGCAATTAGCATTTAAGTTAAAATAATTATTAAATATTTTAAAATATTTTTATTTGTAAACACTATTTAAAGAGTGTTCAAATGAGCTGATCAAAAAAGTGTTTTTGTACTGACATCGCAAGAAAGTGAACTAAAAGCAAATTTATTTTTTTTCTAAACTCCATAAGGAAAGACTTAGTGTTTGGCATCAATCTACATTTCCAAAATATCAAAAAGAGGGATTCTACACATAGGGTTTCATAATGAAATCTACCCTTGAATATGATAATGCATTTTTTCTTTCTTCTTGTTAGTTTGCACTGTCATGAATTAAATGCTTATAATGTGTAGGGATAATATGGCTAGCCCAGCCAGGTATACCATTTTTAAGGTTAGACAACCCCTGAGTTTATTTAAGTCAAGATGGAGGAGATCTGGGCATTATAACACCCATCTATGGATTTCTTAACACTTTCTGTAGTGTAGGTTTTATTGTCCAGTAATCAAGAATTATAAAGGGATCGAGGGGGGCATCAATGATCAGAGGGGACTATCCTCTTTCACTTGAGGTGTCCCCATTGTTTCTTGGATCCAGGATTTGGGAGCTTTTACTACTAGAACACCTTAATAATTTCTGCAGTGTAGGGTGTTATTGTCTGGTGATCACTAAGCAACTACTGAGGGGCCACAGCATTTGAAAGTAGAAACTCCCCTCTTTCAAATGAGGACACCCCTGAGTTTATTGAAACTAGGATGGGAGAAATGCTGGTCCTCTTCCTCCATCCCTGGACTACTCAATGCTGGTAGCTATTATTTTATATTCTTTGAGCCCCGTGAGTGATTAGAGTTATATGCTGGGGTTAAAATTGCAAAGAAGTTTGATATTTTTCATATTTCCCTCTGTGATTTTCATTAGGAAGAAAAGCACCCTAAAGTCTATTCCACCTCCCCCTTCATACAATGCTATGGGCTGGTTTTGGAATTCACAGTTGCTTTTTTTCTATTTCAGAACTGGCAACACTGTGCCCGGTTCACCCATACTGAATCAGGCCTTAAATATTGACACATATTTTATAAATGCTGCAGACTTTGCAGTATTAATTTGTGGTAACAAAATATCCATGACATCAATTCATTCAGTATAATTTAATGTGATTAGAAAAAAAATTGGTCTCTTCCCCCAATATAAAATGCTTTACTCCTGAACTCCCCACTTAATATGCCATTACAGTAACCCGGGATGACAAAATGAACAAGAATGGTGGTTTTAAGCATCAACTTCATGGGAGACTAAATTGTCAACCTCACACCGGTATTTTTGTTTTGCTTTCTGTTGAATGAATACAATTAGAATTTATGACAGGTTGAACTTGATGGACCGGTCTCTTTTCATCCTTACTAATTATATAACTGTGCAGGCCATTCATTCAGCTTAGGGAACTTCAATAAAGGGAAGTTTGGGAGCAGATAAAAGAATGTATATGGAGCATCCCTCATCATCATCATTTATATAGCGCCACTGATTCCACAGCGCTGTACAGAGAACTCATTCACATCAGGCCCTGCTCCATTGGAGCTTACATTCCAAATTCCCTAACATACACACAGGCAGACAGACAGAGGGAGAGAGACTAGGGTCAATTTTGATAGCAGCCAATTAACCTACCAGTATGTTTTTGGAGTGTGGGAGGAAACCGAAGCACCCGGATGAAACCCACGCAAACAAGGGGGGGAACATAGAAACTCTACACAGATAAGGCCATGGTCGGGATTTGAACCCATGACCCCAGCGCTGTTTGGCAGAAGTGCTAACCACTTAGTCACCGTGCTGCCCATTCTCACAGAATGTTCAGGATACTCCAGAATTCTGGGTAGGTCTCCCAAGAGAGCAGGCTATTCTCCTGCATCCTGGCCATTCATCATTTTAGCCTTAGCATTGCATCGGGAGGGGGGCAGGGCGTAATTCACGACACCCTCTTCCGTATTTGTACTTCACCTCTCCTCCGGCAAGAATCCGTGGTGGTTGGGTACCCCAGCACCCGGCCATGAGCGCAGCTGGACATAGCGGTGATTTCCGGCAGCTCATATTGGGGAATTGAATTCCCCCCACAAAATGTATCTAAACTAATTGCAGTGGAGCCAATCATGTGTATTTAAATTTTTCGTTGGCTGGGCAGGTAGGTAGGTATAAACTAAGTATTGTAGCATGCAGACAACAGTTCCAGTAGACTCTGTGCTCCGACTACTGTGAAAAGCAGGAGATAATGTCAGGAAAAGACAAAGCTACAGCAGTTCTGCTGTAGGGCAGACAGGTAATAAGAAAAGGGATGTCCAATATATAACATATCGTGCAAGTAAGATGGAACCAGGACTTCCAGACATCCCAACATGCATGGTCCATGGTTTGTGGGTCTAGCTGCAGTAGTCCTCTTAGGATTCATCCAGGAAGAGCCGTGCTCCTCACCAAGATCCAAGTCCATAGGTGTAAAGCACCGTATTGCTTCAGAATTCATTTTGCTCATAACTACTCTATTACTGCTATTATATTGTCTTTTGATTACACCATAAAATATCAAAAGGTGCCATCACCTTTTCCTTCCTAGAGAAGAACTGTTCAGTTGCCCACATTCTTCTCTGCCTTCGGCGGTGTTCTCCAGCCTGTGAGAAAACGGTCAATCAGAGACGACCCGTCAGCCTTAGCTGGTAGAAGGATGAATTACAGGCTCACAATGATACATACATTAGATCAGGGGTGTCCAACCTTTTAGATCCCCTGGGCCACATTGGAAGATCACGAGTTGGTTCGGGCCGCACATAAGATACAATAACGATAGCTGATCATCCAAAAAACCATAGAAAACATAGTTAACATATATATAAGAGAAAAAAAAGTGATATATATATATATATATATATATATCACTTTTTTTTTTTTAAAATCCCCCTATACTTACCTTTCAATCGCCCTGTTCAAAAAATCCTCTCTAGTTATTATACTATAATCACTTTTTGTATTGTTTCGATGCAATATCAATAAAGTGCATTTAAGCCAGGTATTGTATATCAGGGTGCCCCTGACCAGGCCTGCGGTGCCTGACATATACATCCCTGTGCTGCGCTCCGCAATGGATGTTGGGCGTGATGACATCACGCCCGACATTCACTGCGAGCACCACATGGAGGAGGAGACAAGGGAGGGAGCCGGAGTATCAGCTGACGTGACTGCAAGGTAAGTATTTTCTTTTTTTTGCAGGATTTTTTTTTCCATTAACAGTACTGCCCCCCTTGCCACAACCAAAACTCCTTCTGGGCCACATTTACAGGTGTGCTGGGCCCATGCATTAGATCATCTTAGCCTTGCGCCAAAATTGCTAGATAATGGTTTTATTATCTACAATCTACCTGTGGAAAAACCTTTTCTTAATGCCACCGACATTAAATGTAAAGTAAAGGAAGATCACAGATTTTGAGAAGGCTTGTGCAGGACCAGCAGAAAACAGACATTACATTGAATGTGAAAACCCTTTCTTCTGTCACACAAAAGGCTTTAGCAGAGAGTGTGCTGTACAGAGCATCACCATTTTCACCACGTCACTTCATTCCAGACTTGGGGCTAGATTTACTAAGCTGCAGGTTTGAAAAAGTGGGGATGTTGCCTAGAGCAACCAATCAGATTCTAGCTTTCATTTATTTAGCACTTTCTACAAAATGAAAGCTAGAATCTGATTGGTTGCTATAGGCAACATCCCCACTTTTTCAAACCCGCAAGCTTAGTAAATCTAGCCCTTAGTTTCTCTTTGCAATACTTTAACATAACTTTCTCTGTCAGCATTACTGTTTAATATGTTGCACTAGCACTAGCTGCTTGGAAAGCTCTCACCGCACTTTGTGAAAGATATTCATCTTAAAATTCAATTACCAGGGAGAGAGAGAAAAAAAACAAAACAAAACACAAACAGCATCGCACCTCCTTCATAAATGAAGAACCAGCACCAGATAGCCTGGTCTGGTTACCACTATAGCACAAGTGCATTCTGCAAAAGTGACAACCCGCACTAGACTCTGCCAGACCCAGCTGGTCACACTAGAACAGGGGTCCCCCTCTCATAATGTGAGATCAGCCCCAAGCCAGTTAGCACAGGGAACAATTCCTTAGGGGACACCGGTCCTGCAAAAAAAACACGCGTGTGTAACACAGGACAAACAATACCCTGAGAGGTGGGTGACTAACAATACGGAGTCATTAAATACTGTTGTGGAACTACAAGTTGCAGACAGCCATTGACTACTACTACTACATACAAGCACCAACATGCTATTCCAAACAGGGTCCTCCAGAAAACATATTTCCACATAATTATCTAACAGAAAAAAAAAACCACACAATTTTAAAAACATTTTTATTATTGCATAGGTCGACCTGCTGCATATATTTCCACTAGTAATAATTTACGGTGATATTCGTGCTTTTTCAACCCCCTTTTCTTCCTGTCTACCTCCTCCCCCATCCCTGATCTCTCTCTCTTTTCCCCCCTCCCCACTGGTATAAAAATATAAAAGAAGACATCTTGTATACTCATATTTTGATTTATGTGCGGTTTGTATTTTCTATGCTGCTTCCTCTTTAAAAAAAGATTTTTAAAAAAATATTAAAATAAAAACACCCCAAGCCCTTGTTTACCATTTTATTAAACTGCTAAATCTAAAAAAAAAATCTACCTAACATAATCTACTCTATATAGAAATCTTCATCCACAACTTTATCTAAAGGGAAAATAATGTCAAATGCATCAAATTCATTTCAGGGTAATTTTATATTTTGCATGAATAGGTTAGTACGTATGTTTTAGATGGAATGGCGTTTTAAACATCATTTTCTGAACCATATTCTACATAGCTTAAGTAGTACTATATGTGCATAGATATTTAAATTGTTATTACAGGTTTGTTTTTTTGGATATGCATAACTGAACTGGATGCGCTGTTATTCTTAGTTATCCTATAGGAAAAATATAAAAAAAAATAAAAGTACAACCAAAATATGATTTTATAAAGTTGCAGAAACATATATTTTTATAGAACGCCATTGTGATATTGTTTTCTTTGCAGCATGTAGATTGCACCTTATAGGTTATTTAAACTATTACCCCATAATAATTCTCAGTATATGTTTTTTATTCTATACAAGTTAACCCGTGCATGATACTCATGCATTCTAGTCAAATCAAGCTACTTAAGGTGTTAAAAAGTTTCTTGTCATGCATTTGGGCCTAGCCCAGGCCTCCTCAGGGGAAGAGCGTTACTTCCCGACGCAAGCGCCCTTTTTTTACGTGGTTTTGACCACATGTCACCTACCTCATCATTTTTCTCCATCACCTCATCCTTCATCTTCATCGCCACATCCTTCATCAAGCTACTTAAGGTGTTAAAAACTCCCCCACTGTCACCCCCCGGCAACCACCAACCACTCCCAACTGTCACTTCTCCTTCTAGAAATATATAGGTCAGTGTATAACTCTGCCCAGCAGGTGGCGCTGCAGCTTGATTTTTTTTTTTCACACACGCCACTAGGCATTTATATAGTAGATGTTCATGGACTGTACATTTTCTCTTGTTCTGTATACAGTTATCGACATCTAAGAGTTCTGATAAAGTCCTGACTTTTTTTTATTTTATTTTAAACTACATTTGTTATTTTTAGGGGTCCTAACCAAAACCAGAAGATTCCAACAGTAAAACTTGTCGTGCACAGTGCAATACTGGGGCAGATATTAGGAAAGCGGCCAGATATGGAAGCAATACATCAGGTCATACCTAAACAGAGATGTGAGTCTGTGAGCAATCACCTTCTACAGGGGCAAACGCAGGATTTGTAGATGGGGGTTTCCACACCACGCCACCAGTGGGCGTGACCAGCAATGCATGGGGGCGTGGCTATATTAGAAAGTGCTTGGCTGCTCTCCAACTCTTCCTATCTCTATAAATATACATGGGCAATGCTGCGTGCACTACTGTTAGGTCCACGCAGCTCTCCCTTTTCAAGCAGAGCCGTGTGAAACAAGGGCAGAGTCCAGCCACCTCAATTATACAGTGTCCCAGGCTCGGAGGGGGGTTTCCCAGGCACTAGGAAACCCCCCTCGGTTTGCCTATGTTCTACCCACAACAAAGCCATTAGTGATCCAACAGCTTGAGTCAAACAGACTGATCTTGTCCGATTTTAGCCACCCACAAGGTGCAAACGAAATTGAAAATAATCCATCCTTTAGACTATCGAGTCGAGCATCAATATCAACAAGCGTGACCACATTAAATCAGCTGGACAAAATAATAATTGTTTCCATTTACAGAATACAGCCAAGCTCCTGAACACAGTATTTGTGAAAAGATCTGCATTTTACTTCATTCAGTGGTTTTTCCTATGTATCGGGGTTTGATTGATTAAAAAAAAAGTATTTACTGCACTGTTAAAGTGGATATCCTGAGTTTTTGTTCACTCATTTTCATATTAATCTTTACATTTGCATAATAAATACCTGACAAATTCAATATGAATTTCTCCTGCAAGAAACATTACTATTACAATAAAGAAAACAAAATATGATTTTATGAGGTTTTAGAAAATATATGTAATTTATTTTAATAGAATGGCATTGTGATATTTTTTTCTTTTCTGTGTGTATGGTCTTATAGGTTATTCAAATTATTACTACTTTATACAGAGGAGCATAGCACAGGGCTCCATCAACAGTAGCTTTCCAGAAAATACAGTTATAAATAGTCCAGCTTTCCATTTAAACAGACATTATGTTGTAATACTACATATATGGAAAACATTGGGGTAGATTTTATGAAATTGAAGATTACTGTAGTACTGGATACTACTTACCAAGGTGCATTATAAAGCTCTTCTTGACGAATAGTACAAATATACACACAGGTATTAAAAAATGCTTTGATTGAAAGTCACTGAAGCTTTAAAAGTTAAAAATGTAATAACACAGCACAAATGTGCAGTAATCCATAGCAACCAATCAGCTTTGATCAGTCCTAGTGCAGTGTTGACTAACCTATGACACTCCAGGTGTTGTGATACTACAAGTCCCAACATACCCTTCCAGCAATAAGCTGCTATATATTGGCAAAGCATGCTGGGAATTGTAGTTTCACAACACTTGGGAGTGTCCACAGGTTAGACAACACTGGTCTAGTGCAAGGTAGACAATGAACTGGTTTGCTATGGTTACTGCACATTTGTTCCTTCATAATAATGCAAAACAAGCATTCTACCACTACAAATTGGCCACTAGATGGCGCCAGTCGACTGATGATCCTTAAATGTATGCTGGATACACATACATGAAGGCGGCCATCTTGTGGGCTAAACCAACACACATGCAAATGTAGTCTATCAATTTACTAGGAGTTAGTGACTTTAGAAAGACACGCCGTGCCTTATGCATCTGTGAATAACCAGTCTTAAGTGAACCGATGTATTGCATTTTCCTGTATATTGGTCCATCCCACAAAATGGCTGTACTCTATGTATAGAATACAGGCACACTGTCCATTTACCTTTTAATGCATAGACTATAGTTTCCGTTTATAGATGAATAAATGCTAATAGGCGGAGAAATAAGATTATCTGTGCAAATAACATAGGTCATATGTTTTACTGAACAGTTATAGAAAAATAAAGTGAATATAAACCCTGCTTATACATAGGGAATATTTCCCTTTAAAGCAATGCATCTTTATCACGATACAGAACCAATATCTCTGCACAGTTATCTTTGGTTACACCTGAAGTAAATTCTGCCCAGATTAAGGTCTGGAGACAGCCGGAAGGCCCTATACCCGCTTTAAACAGCAGGAAATGGCCGATCCCAAGTAATGCGAAGGTCCCAGCAGGTCTCCTAGGAATGGAAAATTGTGTTATGTTACAGTGCAGATATATATATATATATAATCTATAAATATAGTTTGTGCATAATAAACATTTAAGGCAGCAATAACATAAAAGGCACTTTGGTCATAAAAACAATATGGCTTAATATTCCCAGAGGAAAATATCAGTCTTTGTAGTGAAAGGGGTCTCAAGACCTATCTGTAACCGGTAAGATGGATGGCTCTTTTGCCATCCCTTACCTTGAAAACATTTCTAAGAATAGTTTCACAAACTGTGGGGATAAAAATAAAAACAGCAAATGTCTTTTTTTTTTTAAAATACTATTTTTTTTCTTGTCCAAAATGCCTAATTCGGACTAGTTTTCACCTAGTCCATTTCACATTTCTGTGGGTCCCGTCACTGCGCCGTCGCGTCTTGTAAGGAGCGGGACAAGAGGACAGGTTGGCTCTGTGTTCTGAGGAGACTTTACGCGCTGTCCGTTCTTACACATGTTCTGATGGAAGGCACTGGTTAGGAGGATAGCCCTGTGCACCAGGAAGGTGTGTGTCCTGCGGGGGGCACTGTGGGGTCAGGCCAACAGACCCATCCTGGTGACTTTAGCAGATAGGAATGTGTGTAACAGGAAAACAACAGGCTTCGGACACGTGTTCAAATCCAGAGCCTGGAGGGGAAGAGATAACTGTGAGAAACTAGATACAGATAAAGTGCATTGCACAGCTGCAGTCACGGTATTAAAAATAAATAAATAAATTATATTTATAATAGACTAACATATGTAAAACAAAGTCTCACCAGCTCTCCCTCTGGGCCCCCGAAGTCCAGATAAAGGTGTTTGGTGCCATCATCTGCTGACATTTTGAGCTTCTCAAAAGGGTACCTGTGCATGACTGGACCTGAAGGACCCCCTCGACACAACGTGAATCCCGTGTCATAGTGGATGGAGAGCGAGACCCCTTCCCCGCGCAGAGAACAGCCTGTTGACAGAGACATTACATATTACCATGACATCTTATACAACAATGAGTCCTAGAAGCTCACACTCCTCAAACAGCTGTAATTTGATCCCAGGTGGCGATTTCAGTGGTAGATTCAGATGAAAGTGGCCCCAAATCATTGCATGCTCGGGTCTAACTCCGGCTATATAGACTGTTTTTCGGGTGTGTTTCACTAACTCCTGCCGAGGCCACACTGTTCATAGCAAAACCTGATCAATCTCCATGTCGCCCCATGTTGGTTAGAAACTTAGTTTGACAAGTATCTAACCCAATTAATTTCTATTCATTATGCATAACCCCACCCCTTAGAGGTGTGGCCAGGACTGCAAATTGTTCCTTACAAAGGGGCCTCACCGATGTAATCCCACACTTGGCAGTCTCCTGTTTTCACTAGTATTAGTATTACCTCATTTCTATAATCTTTCCCAAATAAGGACAGATATTGGAAAGGGGAAAAATAAAATTCACACATGATATCCAAGATAGGAAATAATAGTTACTACCAAGCTATTCCTTTCAGAGAGCATAGTAATAATTATATTCCGGTGCTTGTACTTCTTTAACATCTATGGAGTACATGGTTTATCCTAGTCACGTATCATGACGCAGCGTTGTATAACGTCACTACACTTTGTATACAACACAAAGCTGTTCTGTGTACACAGCTGCATCCAGAGGACACATCAATGTTGTGTTTCATCTGGGAGTAATGGAAAAACATAAGTCTGCATGTAGATATAACTACATGTCTGTTAGGTTGCCCCCTAGTGGTAGGGCAGGGATGGGATTTGTTCTATGGACCATTCATATCTTGCAGCAGGCAGTGCTAGGGGTTATTTATAGATAAGGGCCTTATCATGTCCACCAACCACTAGTTGGACAACCATGCCTTAAATATTTAGTAATTTACTTTACTTAATTTTACCTACTCACATTAGCCCCGTTTTTTACTTTTTATTTCAGTTTGGCATGTTTGATCTAGTTCTGTGGTGCTCAACCAATTTTTTTTTTATTTTTTTTAATGGTGGTACCCCAAATGTCTAGGTACCATCGTTCTGGGACCCCAAATGTTAGGCTGCCATTGTGTTGGCAGCTTCTGGTAGAATGTATGGCATCTCTCATTATCAGTGGGCCTGAAAGACAAAGTATGGGACCCCACTGCCTTCCACTGATCTAGTCCATAGGCAAACCGGGAAGGGGGGGGGGGCTATAGGGGTTCATAGTGCCTGGAAACCACCCTCACAGCCTGGTGTACTCTATGCTTGAGGTGGCTGGACCCTGCCCCGGGACCAGACACTTTGCAGATTGTGTGCTGATTGTTTCTGTCTGCACTGTTCACAGCCATCTCTCCCCAACAAGTATTAAATCAGCAAGAACAGGTAGAAGAGAGCAGGATAGTCTGTCAACTGTTCTGACACACTCAGTTAGGACTTTGTCCTGATTGTAGGGACAGTTGGGAGGTATGTCCGCTTCACATGGCTCTGCTCGAACAGGGAGAGCTGTGTGCACCTAACATTAGTGCACGCAGCATTGCCCGTGTATATGATGGGGATAGGAAGAGTTGGAGAGCAGCCAAGCACTGTCTAAAATTATAGCCACGCCCCCATGCATGCTTGCCACGCCCACTGGCGGTGTGGCATGGAAACCCCTCTCTACAAATTCTGCATTTGCCCCTGTAATCAGTACAAATTAGTGAGCCCATGGGGGGCCAAAATTTGCAATGGGTCCAAAAGGCCATATAAAAATGACTTACTAATGGTGACCTCTCGGGTGAGCTCCGCCGCGGCGTGGCACCCTTGCACCAGCGCACGTGTCCATGCGGAGAGGTCCCGCTGAGTCTCCACCCGGAAGACGTGCATTTCAATGCCCTGAGGACACCCCGTGCGGGTGGCAAATGATAGATGTGGCCCCAGGGAGGGCGAGTTGTTTCCAGGGCCCGAATGCACCAATCTAAAAGAGAAAACAAGGAAACCCCTTTGAATGACAAATGATACTACACAACTAAGCAAATAACTCTACAACTTCCAATTTATCACATTGCACAATCGGCTGTACAGCGACGCTTCCAGTTACAGAAAGAGAATAGTTCAACCAGGGACGTCAGCACGCCGTAGTCCCTGATCTGCAGAACAGGAAGCCAATCAGACGTCTACTGATGGACACATCAGGCAGCCAATCAGGGAACAGTTTGGACTGATTAGCTAATAAGAATATATCATGAATATTATTTCAAGTATGTTTCAATCAGAAACTTGTACATAAGTGTACATGACCATTGCAAAAGGTCTTCTCATTCTGGATAAACATGTATTAAGCTTTCATTTTCAAGAAAACCAGATTTGGATTGTATGGCTGTTTTCTTAACATGTCTGTGTTGAGAAATTTCATTAGTTTAATTGGTTTTTCTTCATTTCTGAATATAAAAGTAGTTCCTACTTACACAGGTATCAAATTCATTTCAGTAAGGGGTAGATTTATCAAACCGTCTAAACAGGAAATGTGTTGCCCATAGCAACCAATCAGATTCTAGCTATCATTTTCTAAACTGTGCATGATAAATGATAGCTAGACTGATTGGTTGCTATGGGCAACACCTCCGCTTTTTCCTTTTTACAAGGTTTGATAAATCTACATCTAAGTTTCTTGTACAACTCCAAAGGGGAATATTTCCAGTCATTAAATATCAAATAGAGGTCAACTAGAATAAGTGCAGGATATTTAACAAATTAGAATATTTTTTATCAAAAACAATCATTATTCCTTTTTAAATAATAAAATAAATCAGAAGAGAGATATTTTTGGCAAACGGATATATCCCCTTTAACGCATTCCAGTGAGTGCTCATTACTATTTCACAGAGGTTGTTTTTTTCTTAGACTTGCAAATCAGTCTTAACGCGTCATATCTCCAATGTGCTGATGAGACCCACAAGTATCTTCCTGTCTCTGCTACGAATCGTTTACTCATAATTTAAGTTTTTTTTTGCTCTGGCATTATTCTGTGTGTTAAACCACCTTCACTTTTACAATGTTATTAGACCATTTGTTCTGTATATCATAAGAAAGTACTGGTGGGTTTGTACTTTATTTGTATGACAAGTCGTTTGCTAATTTTTACAGATTGTTCTCATACACATTATAATGTCTAAGTAGAAATCTTGCGTGGCTACATCGTTTAATATTATTATTATTATGATTTATATTGGTGCAGTTATATTTTCAAGGTTACATAACAAAAAATAAATAAAAAATAAACAAGATTATACCATTTATGTTTTATAACAACAGAAAAAGATTTAAAAACAAAACAAACAAAAAAACACACAAATAAATACAAACATACCAAAACACTGGCTATCTAATCTTATCCGTAGCCAACATTCCTGGATATAGATAGTGTTTGGTAAAGGCAAGAGGCATCTTTCTGTGGTCATTCAGTTGTATATTTAAACCTGCTCACGTGTCCCATGACTCCTATCACATGTATTACATGCAGGCAAAGACAAGACTGATGGAAAGGTTAAACAAAGCTACATGGACAACTTGCGGCTTTCCAGGTGTTGTAAAACTACAAGTCCCAGCATGCTTTGACAGCTGATAGCTAGCAGGTTATGCTGGGACTTGTAGTTGCATAACACCTGGAGAGCCGCAGGTTGTCCAGCCCTGTACTAAATAAATTTTACTTACATCCTTTCACTAGCTAAAGCTCTGGTTCTGTAATACAGAAACATGGATACAGAGGATAATACAGATAATACAGAGGACCAATCACAAGTCACAATCTCTTGATTGCACGTTGTGATTGGTTATCCCACTAGAGGAAGGATAAGGTTAGTACAATATATAAACTAGGTGAACTTTAAATGCAGTTTATAACAGAATGTGTAGGCAAGTAAATGTATATGATCATTTACCTGGTAGAGATAAGTGGCAACTTCAGCTTCGGGTGCCCCCACTCTTCCCGTGTCCTCGGCATTGATTCAAAAAGTAGAAAATCCCTCTGTGAGACGACAGCAAGCGTAGGATGCCACGTAGACCGGCCATCATCCTGAGGCACCTGAGGGAGCAGATATAGAGTCAGGACGTACCCAGAGTGCAAATCATCACTGAGAGGAAAGTTCTAAAAGGCATATAGGTAAAAATAAGGACAATGCAGTGAGCCCACCTGTTCAGCCACCCAGCCTAAATGTCTGAGGTCCTCGCTTGCGGCTCCCAGCATGCACTGCGTCTCCGCCAGGACTTGCGGCAGCAGACTAATGATGTTGTTGTGTAGGGCCTGCGACCAGGACAGAGCCGAGGCCGA